>NC_048574.1:61246422-61549604 GCF_013265735.2 Oncorhynchus mykiss | reverse complement strand
ACCTTCATGTCTTAAAGTCCTGAAGGACTAATTTCTCTTTGCTTATTTGAGCTGTTCTTGCCATAATATGGACTTGGTCTTTTACCAAATAGGGCTATTTTCTGTATACCCCCCTACCTTGTCACAATGCAACTGATTGGCACAAACGCATTAAGGTAAGAAATTCCACAAATTAACAAGGCATACTTGTTAATTTAAATGCTTTCCAGGTGCCTATCTCATGAAGCTGGTTGAGAGAATACCAAGAGTGTGCAAAACTGTCAAGGCAAAGGGTGGCTACTTTGTAGAATCTCAAATATAAAATATATTTGTTTAACATTTTGGTTACTACATGATTCGATATGTGTTATTTCATAGTTATGTCTTCATTATTATTCTACAATGTAGAAAATAGTAAAAATAAAGAAACCCTGGAATGAGTATGTGTGTCCAAACTTTTGACTGGTACTGTACATCTGACAACCACTTTCTAATGCATACAGACTTCATGCCTATTGGCCACAGGCAAACATGCATATTTGTGAGTTATACTCAGGACATTTTACGAGTCTAAACCCTCCCTCACTACGTCAGGCCGTGTGCATATGTGTGTGCCATAGGCACGTGCAAATAACAGGGTGTGTGTTCGTGTCAGTCCCTGCTGTTTGATACCTGATAGGTCCACGGCGTGAAGTCAGACACACAGCAATAAGGTCAATTCAGGGGTCACTACTCTACTCACCATTCAGCTCTTTTGTCCTCTTTACACCAATCCCTGATTCCTCTCTCCCTCCTCATTGCAGGTAGATCTTTCCACCTACACTAACAGGGAAACTGTCCCTGTTTTCTTTCAAGCAGTTATTGTACGGTCAGAATAACGTACTAACTAGACGTGGACCGATTATGATTTTTCAACGCCCATACCGATACCGATTATTGGAGGACCAAAAAAAGCCGATACCGATTAATTGGACGATTCATTTATTTACAATAATGACAATTACAACGATACTGAATGAACACTTTTATTTTAACTTAATATAATACATCAATAAAATCAATTTAGCCTCATAAATAATGAAATGTTCAATTTGGTTTAAATAATGCAAAAAGAAAGTGTTGGAGAAGAAAGTAAAAGTGCAATATGTGCCTGTCACGCTCGTGAAAATGGACGGACCAAGGCGCAGCGTGATTAGAGTTCCACATCTTTTATTTAAGTGAAACTTTCAAACAAAAACAATAAACAAATAACGAAATGTGACTTACTTGGTGCCCCCTAGTCACGCCCTGACCAACAACTCCATAGAGAAACAAGGGCTCTCTATGGTCAGGGCGTGACAGTACCCCCCCCAAAGGTGCGGACTCCGGCCGCAAAACCTGAAACCAAATGGGGAGGGTAGGGGGGGTGACTAGTGTTGGTGGTGGCTCCGGTGCAGATCGTAGCCCCCGCCCAGACCCCGGATCCGGCCATGGTGCCGGGCTGAACGCCGTGCCTGGACTGGGCACCGGCGCAAAGGAGGGCTCCGTCCATGGAGCTGGGCTGGACGCCGTGCCTGGACTGGGCACCGGCGCAGAGGAAAGCTCCGGCCATGGAGCTGGACTGGACACCGTGCCTGGACTGGGCAATGGAGCAGAGGAAGGCTCCGGCCTTGGAGCGGGACTGGGGAGGCGCACTGGAGGCCTGGTGCGTGGAACCGGCACAGGTGGCACCGGATTGGTGACACACACTTCAGGGAGAGTGTGGGGAGCTGGCACAGGATGTACCGGACTGGGAGGGCACACTGGAGGCCTGCTGCACTGGAGGCCTCACTTCAGGGTGAGTGCGAGGAGCTGGCACAGGTGGCACCGGACTGTTGACACGCACTTCAGGAAGGGTGCGGAGAGCTGGTACAGGACTCACCAGACTGCTGACAGGCTCTTCAGGTCAGATGGCATGCAGAACACACCTACATAACATTGCTCTCCTCTCTCTTTCTCCCAACTTCTCCATCGCCTCCCTGACAGTCTCTGGCTCTTCAGGGCAAGTGCGGGGAGCTGGCACAGATGGCACCAGACTGGTGTCACGCTCTTCAGCACGCTTGCGCTGCAGCATACTCCTAGCCAACATCCTTCTCCGATATCCCTCCTCACACTGCTCCATCGACTCCCAGGTGGGCTTTGGCTCTCTCTTTGGCTCGGCCGACCACCCCTTGTGCCTCCCGCCAAAAAACCTTGGGGTTTCTGTGGCCGCGGTCCCCGGCGTTGTCGCTGTCCTTCGACCGTCCTTGTTGTCTCCATTCCAAGAAAGGGTCTCACAAACTCCCATGATTTTTTCCCAGGTCCAAAACTCCTTTACCTCCGTCACACGCTGCTTGGTCCTTGCTTGGTGGGATATTCTGTCACGCTTGTGAAAATGGACGGACCAAGGCGCAGCGTGATTAGAGTTCCACATCTTTTATTTAAGTGAAACTTTCAAACAAAAACAATAAACAAATAACAAAACGGTACTTACTTGGTGCAACAAGCATATACACAAACAATATCCCACAAACACAGGTGGGAAAAATGACTACCTAAATATGATCCCCAATTAGAGGCAACGATTACCAGCTGCCTCTAATTGGGAACCATACAAAACACCAACATACAAATAATTAACTAGAACACCTCCTAGTCATGCCCTGACCTTCAACTCCATAGAGAACCAAGGGCTCTCTATGGTCAGGGCGTGACAGTGCCATGTAAAAATGCCAACGTTTAAGTTCCTGGCTCAGAACATGAGAACATATGAAAGCTGGTGGTTCCTTTTATTAACATGAGTCTTCAATATTCCCAGGTAAGAAGTTTAAGGTTGTAGTTATTATAGGACTATTTATCTCTATACCATTTGTATTTCATATTCCTTTGACTATTGGATGTTCTTATAGGCACTTTAGCCAGTGTAACAGTATAGCTTCCGCCTCTCTCCTTGCCCCTACCTGGGCTTGAACCAGGAACAGATCAAAAACATCCACCCTCGAAGCATAGTTATCCATTGCTCCACAAATGCCGCAGCGCAGCCCTTGCAGAGCAAGCGGAACAACTACTTCAAGGTCTCAGAGCGAGTCCCGCACCGATTGAAACGCTATTAGCGTGCACCCCGCTAACTAGCTAGCCATCTCACATGGTTACACCAGCCTAATCTCGGGAGTTGATAGACTTGAAGTCATAAACAGCTCAATGCTTGAAGCACAGGGAAGAGCTGCTGGCAAACGCACAAAAGTGCTGTTTGAATGAATGCTTACGAGCCTGCTGATGCCTACCACGGCTCAGTCAGACTGCTCTATCAAATATCAAATCATAGACTTAATTATAACATGATAACACACATAAATACGAGCCTTAGGTCATTAATATGGTCAAATCCGGAAACTATCATTTCGAAAACAAAATGTTTATTCTTTCAGTGAAATATAGAACCGTTAGGTATTTTAGTCTAAATAGTGCTGTTACATTGTAAAACCTTCAATGTTATGTCATAATTATGTACAATTCTGGCAAATTAATTACGGTCTTTGTTAGGAATAAATGGTCCTCACACAGTTTGCAACGAGCCAGGCGGCCCAAACTGCTGCATATACCCTCACTCTGTTGCACAGAACGCAAGAGAATTGACACAATTTCTCTAGTTAAAAGAAAGTCATATTAGCAGGCAATATTAACTAAATATGCAGGTTAAAAAATATATCCTTGTGTATTGATTTTAAGAAAGGCATTGATGTTTATGGTTCGGTACACATTGGTGCAACGACAGTGCTTTTTTCGCGAATGCGCTTGTTAAATTATCACCCGTTTGGAGAAGTAGGCTGTGATTCGATGAGAAATTAACAGGCACCGCATCGATTAAATGCAATGCAGGACACGCTAGATAAACTAGTAATATCATCAACCATGTGTAGTTAACTAGAGATTATGTTAAGGTTGATTGTTTTTTATAAGATAAGTTTAATGCTAGCTAGCAACTTACCTTGGCTTCTTGCTGCACTCGCGTAAAAGCGTGGATTGCAATGTAAGGCAGGTGGTTAGAGCGTTGGACTAGTAACCGGAAGGTTGCAAGATCGAATACCCGAGCTGACAAGGTAAACATCTGTCGTTCTGCCCCTGAACAAGGCAGTAACCTACCGTTCCTAGGCCATCATTGAAAATAAGAATGTGTTCTTAAGTGTCCAAAAATGCTGATTACCGATTGTCATGAAAACTTGAAATCGGTCCTAATTAATCGCCCATTCCGATTAATCGGTTGACTTCTAGTACTAACATATTACATGTAACCGGGATTACGTATTCAGATTACAAAACTGAAGTAACTGTAATCAACCCAAAAAATATGTAAACACAAGTAATCTGATTACAGTTACATTCTTAAAAACAGGTGATTACGTTTTGGATTACTTAATCTAATATCAAGATGTGGGCTTCAAGTGATTGCCTCAAACACACTGAGATTGCAAGTTTTTGAAAGCTGTGCTGAGCCACACAGCTTTGAAGTCACCTTTTTCAGTGGGAATGGAAGCCTTTCCCTTTTTTTCTAATCTATTTGGAATCTCCAAAACTGCAACATTTGCTTTCCCTGGTTGCTTTCCACAGGAAATATTTTTTTAACCAAAAAACATCAGACCCCCACATACTGAGAACTGAATCATCGCACATTTTAATTGGATTTTGAAATTAGTCAACACAGCCACATCCTGTTCACTTCTCAAGCACAAATCAGCTGCTTACTCGGCTAAACCTCTAGTTACAGTGGAAAGGAGTTCTCTCAAATCTACCGTTCTGCCTTTGCAGCAGTGCTGAGCGATTTAGTGCTTTTTGGGGTCAGTTCGATTGTTCAAAAAATAATCACGGTTTTCGATTTTGGTTTAGATTATTTTTTGTAAACATTAAATGCACTATGCATTTATGTGCGTTGAATGCTGTAACAACACAGAATAAAACAATGAATAAAATGACGTTAGACAGCCCATTCCTGCTTATCACTTATTAACCACCATATTGTTACATTATTTGAATGAAATATTTCAGTTGTTGTGTATATAATAAAACATATATTTGACTACTTTATTGTTTCATTTCAAGTCATCTCTTCTCTAGCTGCTGATCTTCAAGGTAAATAAGGCATACTTCTATGACTGCTGAATAACAATTATCAATCACTTAGATAATGTATTTTCAGGTAGAGTTCCTCACAAAGCAACTGCTCTAGATCACGCATTCTAATGTGGCAGGCGTAAAAGAAACACACAGACCGGACAAGTAGGCGCACAATGGACTATGGTCATTGTAGTTAATTACCAGGTTTTCTGCGCTAAACTAAGTAGAATATTCGCCTGTTGGAAACTAAAACTCCCTAATTCGGGCTTGATCTGATTTATCGCGAGAGGAACTGGCAATGTGCGTATTGAGCTCACAAAACAAAAACAAAAAAACAATGGAATTCAAACAATTGAAACTGACAAAAATGCTAAATAACCAACATTTTGGTTAATCGTTCAGCACTACATCACAGACAGATCTATGTGTTTTTGTAAACTTAGAATAGTCTACATTCAAAGTATTTGCACAATTGATCATCCAACTCATAAAATAATTTGATCTGTTACATCTGTCTATTGGAGTATTTATCATTCAAATGACTTTTAACCTCTTTTACTGTTCACAATCTTATTTTTCAAGTAATCCGCCCAACCCCGAGTTTCTAGGATACTCCTCTTGCTTAGCGAAATGTTTTATATAATGTTTTATAGAATGTTTTATATGTTTATATGTTTTATAGAATGTTTTATAGAATGTTTTATAGAATGTTTTATATGTTTATATGTTTTATAGAATGTTTTATAGAATGTTTTATATAATGTTTTATATGTTTATATGTTTTATAGAATGTTTTATATGTTTATATGTTTTATAGAATGTTTTATAGAATGTTTTATAGAATGTTTTATATGTTTATATGTTTTATAGAATGTTTTATAGAATGTTTTATAGAATGTTTTATATGTTTTATAGAATGTTTTATAGAATGTTTTATAGAATGTTTTATATGTTTTATAGAATGTTTTATATGTTTTATAGAATGTTTTATAGAATGTTTTATATGTTTTATAGAATGTTTTATATGTTTTATAGAATGTTTTATAGAATGTTTTATATGTTTTATAGTCAATGTCAACATATTCAGGGATTATAACAGAACTGGCAGAGAAACCATTCATCACAGCGTCTTTCCGGAAACCAGAGTTATGTTGTTGCGATGATGGTGGTGATGATGAGTCAGTCATGTGGTTAACCTCACTCTCAGTAGTAGAATCCCACAGAGAATTTGTATTGCTATTCCTCTCTTTTTGTTGCCCTCTGAGCTCAGATGAAAGTGAGGAGGAAAGTAGCTGTATACTTTAAAAAAAACAAACATCCTTTCTTGCTTTGATATGTATTTTGTAGTTTTTGTAGACCTTTGAAGTTGTTGATGCAACATTGAAGTTCTCTACGGACAGTGTGTGCGGTACTTCATTCTGTAAGAAGGGATTGTTAAATGTTAAACTCTCTCTCCTCTATCTTCCTCTGGTCTTTTTTTTACCACCTTCTCTCTCTCTCTCTCTCTCTCTCTCTACCTCTCTCTCTCTCTACCTCCATTTCTCTCTCTCTCTCTACCTCTCTCTCTCTCTCTCTACCTCCCTTTCTCTCTCTCTCTCTACCTCCCTTTCCCTCTCTCGCAATCTCTCTCTTGCTCTCCTTTCCTCTTGCTCTCGCTCTTGCTCTCGCTCTCTCTCTCCCTCTTGCTCTCTCTCTCTCTCTCCCCCCCAGAGCAGCGATGGCTCCTTCTCTGGCCCAGGCCTATCGTAGGCGCTGGTGGATGGCGGTGACTGCGGTCATAGAGAACCTGCTGTTCTCTGCTGTGCTGCTGGGCTGGGGATCGCTACTCATCATGCTCAAGAACGAGGGCTTCTACTCACACCTCTGCATAAGTACGTCCCCGTCCATGGTAACACTCACACAGGGATATAGTATACTTCAGGGTTGGGGTCCATTCCATTTCAATTCCAGTCAATTCAGAAAGAAGACCAAATGCCAATTCAAAATGTTCCTCATTGAAAAGCACTTAAGATAATTTCAGTGTACTTCCTGAATTGTCTGGAATTGAAATGGAATTGACCCCAGGAATACATAAACCTGTGCATAGATACGGTGGGGTGAATCCTAACTACCACTGATATCAATGCTTGACTAAGTGACAATTCAACTCCAGTGGGACTTGGGATTTTCCCCTGTATACGTCCATAGATAATATATGTCTATAGCACATGTGGATTCCTGTGTCTTGTATACTCCCCTCTCTCTCTCCACCTCCTTACCCTTCTCCTTCTCCCCCCTCTCTCTTCCATCTCTCTCCACCCCCCTCCCAGACAATGAGACAGTGTTCAGTAACATCAGTTCGTGGGACAGTGGTATCTGGCATAGCTGCGTGGACCAGGAAGAGATGTTGAATCTGGGCTTTACCATTGGCTCCTTCCTGCTGAGTGCAGCCACTCTGCCGCTAGGTATCCTGATGGACAAGTACGGGCCACGCCCACTCCGCCTCCTCGGCAGGTAAAAGACGGGAAACATCGTCGTCATCACCATTATAATAATAGTATATCATCATCATCTACACTGTGATTGTCATCTTCACCATCGTCATCATCGTGATTATTATTACAATCATCGCAATTATCATTGAGCATTGTCATCATTAATATTATTTAAACAATTATCATCTTCATCATCTTCGTGACCTTAAAATCATTATCTTCACAACCATCGTCATCATCATTGTCTTCACCAGTCAGAGTCATCATCAACTCTCTCTCTCTCTCTCTCTTGCAGTGCGTGTTTTGCTTTCTCTTGTGCCATGATAGCTGGAGCTGCCTATAACCCTGAAGGTAAGAATCCTAAGCAACTGTAAACCACATGTAAATGAATACTAAATGTACAGGAAATGACATTAAACACAACTTCTGCTTATTACATTACACTGCACACATAGATCGCCCTCACTCTGTCCTCTTGTCTCCTCTTTCCTCCTCCAGTACTCTCGGCCCTCATTTTCATCGCTGTCTCCTTCAACGGCTTTGGAGGAATCTGCCTGACCTTCACCTCCCTCACGGTAAGACACGCACACACGCCCCCATCATCCTTCTCCTCTACATGGACACAACAATGACAATATCCAAAGCTACCAAGTTCCCAGAACGCACCAGCGGCTGGTGGGAGGAGCTATAGGAGGACGGGCTCATTGTAATTGCTGGAATGGAATTCATGTATCAACTGTATCAAACATTTTATTTTTAAATTTTTTAATTTCACCTTTATTTAACCAGGTAGGCAAGTTGAGAACAAGTTCTCATTTACAATTGCGACCTGGCCAAGATAAAGATAGATAACAACACAGAGTTACACATGGAGTAAAACAAACATACAGTCAATAATACAGTAGAAAAATAAGTCTATATACAATGTGAGCAAGGGAGGTGAGATAAGGGAGGTAAAGGCAAAAAAAGGCCATGGTGGCAAAGTAAATACAATATAGCAAGTAAAACACTGGAATGGTAGATTTGCAGTGGAAGAATGTGCAAAGTAGAGATAGAAATAATGGGGTGCAAAGTAGCAAAATAAATAAATAAATACAGTAGGGGAAGAGGTAGTTGTTTGGGTTAAATTATAGATGGGCTGTGTACGGGTGCAGTAATCTGTGAGCTGCTCTGACAGCTGGTGCTTAAAGCTAGTGAGGGAGATAAGTGTCTCCAGTTTCAGAGATTTTTGTAGTTCGTTCCAGTCATTGGCAGCAGAGAACTGGAAGGACATATGGAAACCACGTTTGACTCCGTTCCATTTATTCTATTCCAGCCATTACAATGAGCCCCTCCTCCTATAGCTCCTCCCACCACTCATGACCAAAACCTCCCGGCACCTGAAAGGTTTCTTACCCCATGCTGTGGCCTATAGAGACTAAAGGACTGCACTCCATGCTGCCATCTCTGAACTGTACACAAAATAACTGCACTGTACTGCATTTGCACTCTATTCATCTCTCTGCATGTAGATAAATTCATACTGATACTGTAAATGTGTACATCCACTGTATATAAACCGTATACCCACTGTATGTCAACCGTATATCAACCGCATATCAACCGTATACCCACTGTATGTCAACCGTATATCAACCGCATACCCACTGTATGTCAACCGTATATCAACCGCATACCCACTGTATGTCAACCGTATATCAACCGCATACCCACTGTATGTCAACCGTATACCCACTGTATGTCAACCGCATAGCCACTGTATGTCAACTGTATATCAACCGTATATCAACATTATACCCACTGTATATCAACCGTATACCCACTGTATGTCAACCGTATACCCACTGTATGTCAACTGTATATCAACCGTATATCAACCATATTTCAGCCGCATACCCACTGTATATATCAAGCGCATACCCACTGTATATATCAACCGTATATCCACTCTATGTCAACCGCATACCCACTGTATATCAACCGTAGACCCACTGTATGTCAACCATATTTCAGCCGCATACCCACTGTATATATCAAGCGCATACCCACTGTATATATCAACTGTATATCAACATCATCCCCACTGAATGTTAACCGTATACCCACTGTATGTCAACCGCATACCCACTGTATATCAACCGTATATCAACATTATACCCACTGTATGTCAACCGTATACCCACTGTATATATCAACCGTATATCCACTGTATGTCAACCGCATACCCACTGTATATATCAACCGCATACCCACTGTATATCAACCATATACCCACTGTATATATCAACCGTATATCCACTGTATGTCAACCGCATACCCACTGTATGTCAACCGTATACCCACTGTATATATCAACCGTATATCCACTGTATGTCAACCGTATACCCACTGTATATATCAACCGTATACCCACTGTATATATCAACCGCATACCCACTGTATATATCAACCGCATACCCACTGTATATCAACCGTATACCCACTGTATGTCAACCGTATACCCACTGTATATATCAACCGTATATCCACTGTATGTCAACCGCATACCCACTGTATATCAACCGTATACCCACTGTATGTCAACCGCATACCCACTGTATATCAACCGCATACCCACTGTATATCAACCGTATACCCACTGTATATATCAACCGCATACCCACTGTATATCAACATCATCCCCACTGAATGTTAACCGTATACCCACTGTATGTCAACCGCATACCCACTGTATATCAACCGTATATCAACATCATCCCCACTGAATGTTAACCGTATACCCACTGTATGTCAACCGTATACCCACTGTATGTCAACCGTAGATCCACTGTATGTCAACCGTAGACCCACTGTATGTCAACCATATTTAAGCCGCATACCCACTGTATATATCAAGCGCATACCCACTGTATATATCAACCGTATATCCACTCTATGTCAACCGCATACCCACTGTATATTTGTATATCTGCTCATTCTCTTATAACTCTATGCTCACTCTACCTAGTTGTATATAATGTATGTCAACTTTGTTTAAACTCCGCCGTCTGTATTCTCTCTTAATGTTGTCTATCACTAGCAACACCATATCACCAAGTACAATCCTGAGTATGTGTAAATGTAGTTGGTGATCTGATTCTGACCAGCCTATGTTGGTTATTATAACCATAGAAATAGATTCAATGTATATAACTAACTATACACTGAGTGTACAAAACATTACCGAACACCTGCTGTTTCCATGACATAGACTGACCAGGTGAATCCAGCTGAAAGCTATGTTCCCTTATTTATGTCACCCACTTCAGTCAGTGTAGATAAAGGGGAGGAGACGGGTTAAAGAATGATTTGTAGTAAGCCTTGAGACAATTGAGACATGGATTGTGTGTGTGCCATTCCGAGGGTGAATGGGTAAGACAAAATAAAGTGCCTTTGAACGGTGTATGGTAGTAGTTGCCAGGCACACCGGTTTGTGTCAAGAACTGCAACACGGCTGTTTTTTTTTTAACGCTCAACAGCTTCCTGTGAGTATCAAGAACGGTCCACCACCCAAACGACATCCAGCCAACTTTACACAACTGTGGGAAGCATTGGAGTCAACATGAGCCAGCATCCCTGTGGAATGCTTTCGACACATTGCCCCGACAAATTGAGGCTGTTTTGAGAGAAAGGGGGGGGGGGGGAACTCAATGTTAGGAAGATGTTCCTAATGTTTGGTATACTCAGTGTACAGTCATGGCAAAAAAATTGAGAATGACAAAAATATTAATTTCCACAAAGTTTGCTTCTTCAGTATCTTCATATATTTTTGTCAGATGTTACTATGGAATACTGAAGTATAATTACAAGCATTTCAAAAGTGTCAAAGGCTTTTATTGACAATTACATGAAGTTGATGCAAAGAGTCAATATTTGCAGTGTTGACCCTTCTTTTTCAAGACCTCTGCAATCCGCCCTGTCATGCTGTCAATTAACTTCTGGGCCACATCCTGACTGATGGCAGCCCATTCTTGCATAATCAATGCTTGGAGTTTGTCAGAATTTGTCCACACGCCTCTTGAGGTATGACCACAAGTTCTCAATAGGATTAAGGTCTGGGGAGTTTCCTGGCCATGGACCCAAAATATCAATGTTTTGTTCCCAGAGCCACGTAGTTATCACTGTTTCCTTATGACAAAGTGCTCCATCATGCTGGAAAAGGCATTGTTCGTCACCAAACTGTTCCTGGATGGTTTGGAGAAGTTGCTCTCGGAGGATGTGTTGGTACCATTCTTTATTCATGGCTGTGTTCTTAGGCAAAATTGTGAGAGAGATGGTCTCAGGATGCTTTACTGTTGGCATGACACAGGACTGATGGTAGCGCTCACCTTGTCTTCTCCGGACAAGCGTTTTTCCGGATGCCCCAAACAATCGGAAAGGGGATTCATCAGAGAAAATGCCTTTACCCCAGTCCTCAGCAGTCCAATCCCTGTACCTTTTGCAGAATATCAGTCTGTCCCTGATGTTTTCCCTGGAGAGAAGTGGCTTCTTTGCTGCCATTCTTGACACCAGGCCATCCTCTAAAAGTCTTCGCTTCACTGTGCGTGCAGATGCACTCCTGAGCAAGCTCTGTACTGGTGGTGCCCCGATCCCGCAGCTGAATCAACTTTAGGAGACGGTCCTGGCGCTTGCTGGACTTTCTTGAGTGCCCTGAAGCCTACTTCACAACAATTGAACCGTTCTCCTTGAAGTTCTTGATGATCCGATAAATGGTTGATTTCGGTGTAATCTTACTAGCAGCAATATCCTTGCCTCTGAAGCCCTTTTTGTGCAACGCAATGATGACGGCACTTGTTTCCTTGCAGGTAACCATGGTTGACAGAGGAAGAACAATGATTCCAAGCACCACCCTCCTTTTGAAGCTTCCAGTCTGTTATTCAAACTCAATCAGCATGACAGAGTGATCTCCAGTCTTGTCCTCATCAACACTCACACCTGTGCTAAAGAGAGAATCACTGACATGTCAGCTTCATCTGATAACATTCTGGAGTATATGCAAATTGCCATCATACAAACTGAGGCAGCAGACTTTATGAAAATGAATATTTGTGTCATCCTCAACATTTGGCCACGACTGTACACACGCCGCACCACTGTGACTCATACCCCCATAAAGGCTTCTGATTGTGTCGCCATCTACACCGAATGGGTATTGTGTGTAGATTGATCAGAATTGTTTTATTTAATCCATTTTAGATGAAGGTTGTAAAGTAACAAAATGCGTAAAAAGAGAAGGGGTCTGAATACTTTCCGAATGCACTGCGCAGTGCCTTCGGAAAGTATTTAAACCCCATGATTTTTTCCACATTTTATTACGTTACAACCTTATTCTTGGAGTCCAAGAATGGCCACTCTACCATAAAGGCCTGATTGGTGGGGGGCTGCAGAGATGGTTTTCCTTCTGGAAGGTTCTCCCATCTCCACAGAGGAAATCAGGTTTCCCCTTTTGCTCAGTTTGGCCAGGCTGCCAACTCTAGGAAGAGTCTTGGTGTTTCCAAACTTTTTCCACTTAAGAATGCACTGTATAAGGCTTACTTTAGCTATTGCTATTATACACTATATTACTGTATATGGTTGGCAGTTGGTTAGCAGTTGTTTTGGGAGGATTAATACTTTTTTCTGTATAGTATGTATGTATTTTTGTTTTTCTTTGCGTATAAACGTGATTAATAGTGGGTGTGTGTGTTGGTCGTTCAGGGTCTCCACGGCACATGCTGTTCTGTTTCTGGCTCTAAATTCTGGCACACGTCTGTCGGCCAATCAGATCACTGGGCTGTCGACACGCCTCGTCCCTGCCCCCCACCCCTTCCCAAAACACACAAGGACACGCGTCTATCTCCCTCTACCCCTCTCTCTCTCTCATATATATATCTCTTTTCCTCTTTCTCTATATATATACACACTGTAAACCCTCTGGTCTGTGTCAGTAGTTCCAGGTGGTAAAGGCCCTTTCGTTCCATTGACCTAAATCACACGTCCGTCCATCAATCCGTCAGTCAGTCAATATGAGGTACCTGAGCTATATGACCTTACATTCTCCAGGGCAATCGAGACATATCTCATTCCTCTTTTTGTTTTTGTTGTAGAATGTTGTGTTCCGATTCTGTTTTTCAAGCTCCCTGTTTTTTCTCGAGTTCAGCCATCTTCGTTCACCCATCTTCATTCACCCTTCCTCCTACCCTCTCTCTGTCTTTCTACCCCTCTCTCTGTCTCTCTACCTTTCTCTCTCTGTCTCTCTACCCCCCTCTCTCTCTTTCTACCCCTCTCTCTGTCTCTCTACCTTTCTCTCTCTGTCTCTCTACCCCTCTCTCTGTCTCTCTACCTTTCTCTCTCTGTCTCTCTACCTTTCTCTCTCTGTCTCTCTATCCCTCTCTCTCTACCCCTCTCTCTGTCTTTCTACCCCTCTCTCTGTCTCTCTACCCCTCTCTCTGTCTCTCTACCCCTCTCTCTCTCTACCCCTCTCTCTCTGTCTCTCTACCCCTCTCTCTGTCTCTCTACCCCTCTCTCTGTCTCTAGCCCTCTCTCTGTCTCTAGCCCTCTCTCTGTCTTTCTACCCCTCTCTCTGTCTTTCTACCCCTCTCTCTCTCTACCCCTCTCTCTCTCTCTACCCCTCACTCTCTCTCTACCCCTCACTCTCTCTCTACCCCTCACTCTCTCTCTACCCCTCTCTCTGTCTCTACCCCTCTCTCTCTGTCTCTCTACCCCTCTCTCTGTCTCTACCCCTCTCTCTCTGTCTCTCTACCCCTCTCTCTGTCTCTCTACCCCTCTCTCTGTCTCTATACCCCTCTCTGTCTTTCTACCCCTCTCTCTGTATCTCTACCCCTCTCTCTCTACCCCTCTCTCTCTCTCTACCCCTCTCTCTGTCTCTCTCTCTCTCTCTCTCTCTCACTCTCTCTCTCTACCCCTCTCACTGTAAAGCCCTGCATGACATGGCAAACATCTCACACGTTTCCCTCCTAGTCATTGACTCTTTCGTTCCATCTAAATAATGTCAACCTTTGGTTCTGTCTGCCTGTCTCTGTCTGTTAGTCCATGGTAGAGTGTGTGGGGGCATGTAGCTGAGGCTCCTGAATACCTCAGATAGGTCATTAAGAACGAGCTGGAGCTCTGCCCTGACCCACACACTGACCTACAGGCCCTGGAGAGAGAATGGTCATGGTCATGGGGCGACTTTATCTGTACCTCTGCCAAGACCTGACCAGGGAAAACTGCAGGCCCTAGTTATTGGCTAAAACTACACTCTTAGAAAAAGGTTCCCATATAGTACCAACAATGATTCTATAACTTCATATAGCAGCCCTTAAGGTTCTATATAGAACCCTTTTGTAGGGTTCTTTAATCAGAACCCCAAGGGTTCTATATAGTGAGTGTAGGATTTTTTCTGGTCGGGTCACTTGGTCCGGAAAACTGTGGTACAGGCTAGTATGTCACTATCAGCAGGGTTAAATTGGGAGGGGGGAGAGGGAGTGATAAGGATGTGAAACAGGGAGAGAGACTGTTGTGGATAACAGGAAATATCTTGAAGTAGAGTGTCAAAGTGTGTGTGTGTGTGTGTGTGTTTGGCTTCTTCCTGTTTATTTTTTATACAATGTTGCATTTAATTGTTAGAGATAACTGCCCAAGCATCTGGAGAATCTATTTTTTTTTTTAAAGGAGTGAAAACTCCCACCCTTTTCCTATTTTCTGATTCTCATTGAACAGATAGTGAAGGGATACACAGAGTTATTGTTGATATGAAGGATTCATACAACTTGTTTACAAAGATGCTGTCTTCATAGATTCTGGTTGTTATGCGCCGTCTTTAAATAGAGGCTAACACAATGCTGTTTGATAAATCTCTTTAAGCTCCGCTTGGCACAGTGTGAGCTGACACAGTTTGCATCCGAAATGGCACCCTATTCCCTACATAGTGGTCAAAAGTAGTGCGTTACATAGCAAATAGGGTGCTACTTCAAATCGTAATGCATATCTACATAGAGAAGTGCAAACAGCTCTGAGTCTCTGTACTTTTTTTATACAATGTAAAAAATTTTTTTTTAAATCACAAAGATTTGATTTAAGCCTCCATAGAGAAATCTCATCACAATTCTGGTATGTATTTAAGCTCAGTGTGCTAATGCAGTATGGTGTTGTCACTATATTTAACTTGCGTTTATACCAGCAAAGTAGCCTGACTAATTACCGCTCCGTGCAGCAAACATTCATGTGAGCTCGAGACATCAGGCGGCTTGGAGGCTACCAGGAAAGCCCGCTGTGATAAACAGGAAGTTTTCCAAAGGGAGAGTGGTGCTGACATGGCCTGATGTGATGTGTGTTATTATCAGTGTGTCCTTTTTATCTGCATAGGCTGGCACTGGCACAGAGTCGTTGGCACGGCGTAGGGGGGGGGGGGGGGGGGGGGAATTCACAGCTGTTGCGTGTGTCTTGTGTGTTGGGCATTACTTCAGCAGCTTCTACTGTGCCACCTGCACAATTTCTCTCACACACACACACACATTCACAGCAGCACATGCATTTTTTTGGCACGCAGACACTCAGTACTTGCACAAAGTCCTCCAACAGAGACAAGAGGAGGGAGAGAATGAGTGAGGAAAATAAGAAGGCAAGGCAACTTGTGTGGTATTTGTTTATTCATAACCCCATATGTCCATATTTTCTACCTTTTTCCAAGTTAAACTGCTAGTTTTGCAAAAGTGCCAGCAACCAAAAAACATCTAAAATCAGCACTGTGATATTATATGCCGAGTCAGAGGCTGTGAATACAAAGCAAGGCTATTCCCCCTGCCTCAGGCTAGCATGTGTCACCTAAAACTGCAGAGTAACTGACCTAATACGTGTTGCAATGCTGCGTGTCAGGACCCTCTCCATAAAGATGATCAGCTCATATCACCACCTGGTGTTACTTTCGTATAATTGCATCTTGAGCACTTCCAGTGCCTTTGGGAGGTATTCACACTCTTTCCCCACATTTAGTTGTGTTAGAGCCTGAATTTAAAATGGATTACATTTAGATGTTGTGTCACTGATCTACACACAATACCCCATAACGTCAAAGTGGAATCTTGGTTGTAGAACTTTTTTTTTATTTTATAAAAAAATGTAATGCTGAAATGTCTTAATAATGTCAATAATATAATAATGTCAATAAGTATTCCAACCTTTGTTATGGCAAGCCTAAATAAGTAAAAGAGTAAAAATGTGCTTGACAAATCACATAAATTGCATGTTCAATAATAGTGATTAATATGATTTTTGAATGACTACCCCATCTCTGTACCACGCTCATACAATTATCTCTAAGATCCTTAAATCGAGTAGTGAATTTCAAGCACAGATTCAACCACAAATAGCAGAAAGGTTTTTCAATGCCTCGCAAAGAACGGCACCGATTGATAGAATTGTAAAAAAAAAAAAAAAATTTTTTTTAAAAAAGCAGACACTGAATATCCTTTTGAGCATGGTGAAGTTATTAATTACACTTTGGATGATGTATCAATACACCCAGTCACTACAACGATACAGGTGTCCATCCTAACAGTTGCTAGAGAGGAAGGAAAATTCTCAGATTTCACCATGAGGCCAATGGAGATTTTAAAACCGTTGCGGAGTTTAATGGTTGTGATAGGAGAAAATTGAGGATGGATCCACAACATTGTAGTTACTCCACAATACTAACCTAAATGACAGAGTGAAAAGAAGGAAGCATGAACAGAATACAAATATTCCAAAACATGCATCCTGTTTGCAACAAGGAAATTAAGTAAACATGCAAAAAGCTTCTATCTCAAGGCCATCAGACTGTTAAACAGCCATCACTAACATTGTGTGGCTGCTGCCAACATACTGACTCAAATCTCTAGCCACTTTAACAATTAAAAATGATGTGTAATAAATGTATCACTAGTCACTTTAAACAATGCCAATTTATATAATGTTTACACACTCTACATTACTCTTCTCATATGTATATACTGTATTCTACACCATCTACTGCATCTTGCCTATGCCATTCCGCCATCGCTCACCCATATATTTATATGTACATATTCTTATTCATTCCTTTACACTTGTGTGTATAAGGTAGTTGTTGTGAAATTGTTGGATTACTTGTTAGGTATTACTGCACTGTCAGAACTAGAAGCACAAGCATTTCGCTACACTCGCATTAACATCTGCTAACCATGTGTATGTGACCAATAAAATTTGATTTGATTTGAACAATCAACTTGACAGAGCTTGAATAATTACAAAAAATATATAATGAAAAATATTGTACAATCCAGGTGTTCAAAGCTCTTAGAGACTTACCCAAATAGCCTCACAGCTGTAATCACTGCCAAAGGTACTTCTACAAAGAATTGACTCAGGGTTGTGAATAGACACAGTGGGGAGAACAAGTATGTGATACACTGCCGATTTTGCGTGTTTTCCTACTTACAAAGCATGTGGAGGTCTGTATTTTTTATCATAGGTACACTTCAACTGTGAAAGACGGAATTTAAAACAAAAATCCTGAAAATCACATTGTATGATTTTTAAGTTATTAATTTGCATTTTATTGCATGACATAAGTATTTGATCACCTACCAACCAGTAAGACTTCCGGCTCTCACAGACCTGTTAGTTTTTCTTTAAGAAGCCCTCCTGTTCTCCACTCATTACCTGTATTAATTGCACCTGTTTGAACTTGTTACCTGTATAAAAGACACACACTCAATCAAACAGACTCCAACCTCTCCACAATGGCCAATGCCAGAGAGCTGTGTAAGGACATCAGGGATAAAATTGTAGACCTGCACAAGGCTGGGATGGACTACAGGACAATAGGCAAGCAGCTTGGTGAGAAGGCAACAACTGTTGGCGCAATTATTAGAAAATGGAAGAAGTTCAAGATGACTGTCAATCACCCTCTGTCTGGGGCTCCATGCAAGATCTCACCTCGTGGGGCATCAATGATCATAAGGAAGGTGAGGGATCAGCCCAGAACTACACGGCAGGACCTGGTCAATGACTTGAAGAGAGCTGGGAAAACAGTCTCAAAGAAAACCATTAGTAACACACTACGCCATCATGGATTAAAATCCTGCAGCGCACGCAAGGTCCCCCTGCTCAAGCCAGCGCATGTCCAGGCCCGTCTGAAGTTTGCCAATGACCATCTGGATGATCCAGAGGAGGAATGGGAGAAGGTCATGTGGTCTGATGAGACAAAAATATAGCTTTTTGGTCTAAACTCCACTCGCCATGTTTGAAGGAAGAAGAAGGATGAGTACAACCCCAAGAACACCATCCCAACCGTGAAGCATGGAGGTGGAAACATTCTTTGGGGATGCTTTTCTGCAAAGGGGACAGGAGGACTGCACCGTATTGAGGGGAGGATGGATGGGGCCATATATCGCAAGATCTTGGCCAACAACCTCCTTCCCTCAGTAAGAGCATTGAAGATGGGTCGTGGCTGGGTCTTCCAGCATGACAACGACCCGAAACACACAGCCAGGGAAGTGTACCTATGATAAAAATTACAGACCTCTACATGCTTTGTAAGTAGGAAAACCTGCAAAATCGTCAGTGTATCAAATACTCCCCACTGTATGTACATTTGATATTTCTGTGTTTCATTTTCAATCAGTTTGAAAATTTTTCTAAAAACATGTTTTCACTTTGTCATTATGGGGCAATGTGTGTAGATGGGTGAGGAAAAGAAACATCTATTTAATCCATTTTGAACACAACAAAATGTGGAATAAGTCAAGGGTTATGAATACATTCTGAAGGCACTGTACACGGACTCAATTAATAAAGTCACTGTGCTCACCTGTGATCTTTCTGTTTCTCTCTCTCTCTTCTCTCTCTCTCTCTCTCTCTCTCTCTCTCTCTCTCTCTCTGTCTCTCTTGCTGTCTCTCCTCTCTCTCTCTCTCTTCTCTCTCTGTCTCTCTTGCTGTCTCTCCCCTCTCTCTCCCCTTCTCTCTGTCTCCTAGTTACCCAACATGTTTGGGAACGTGCGCTCCACCATCCTGTCTCTAATGATCGGCTCCTACGCCTCTTCAGCCGTCACATTCCCTGGAGTCAAGGTAGGAGAGTTACTCCTCAGTTCCCTCTGGGAGTTTAGGTCAGTGTTTGTTACGGTAAGCACCTTGTGACAAATGCTGATTGATTGATTGATTGATTGATTGATTGATTGAGGTTTCACAGAAAGGCATTACGTGATGGCTTTATTTGATATTGTGATATATTATAGTTCAATTTGCTAAACTCTTTCCCGTACTTCTCTCTCTCCCTCCCTCTGTTTCTTCTCTCCAGTTGATCTATGATCTAGGTGTGTCCTTCAGGGTGATCATGTGGGTGTGGTCGGGGCTAGCCGGTCTCGTCTTCCTCAACTGCTTCCTTAATTGGCCGATGGAGGCTTTCCCCGCACCCGAGGAGATCAGCTACACGTCAGTATCCATGGCAACGTTACTATAATAACACAACATTACATGACGTAACTCTAATGTTATAGACTGTTACAGTAACCCAAATCATTGAATTACAGAGGGAGGTTTTCTTTCTCCATTGCTCCAATTACTCACTCACTCACTCACTCACGTCACTTCACTTCCTTCCCCTTCTCTCTCTCCTTGCTCCCTCAGCAAGGAGGTGAAGCTGAGTGGCATGGTGATGGATGACAAGGTGACGGGGGACAGATTCTACAGTCATGTGACCACGTTGGGAGAGAAGATGGCTCCGAAGCAGCAGGAGCCAGATCCCTCGTCAGAGCACCTCCCACCTGGAGAACAGACACAGGGTGAGGAATAGCATAGGGTCACAACAAAAACGGTTCGAACCAGATAGAGCTTGTTAGAGAACCAGTCAGAGCTAGACATAACTGCTTAGAACCGGATACAGTTAAATGGAACTGGTCAGAACCGGTCAGAGCTGGTCTTCCAGGGCTTCACTCACCAACCAGAATGAATCAATGGACGGTATTGAGCTCAACCCTACTATAAAATCTATATGTTCAACTTTTTTATAAAAATGTGTTAACAAATTGACAAAGTAACTTACCCAAGTATCATTATCTCATGTTTAATTCTTACCACCGCCCCTTCTTTCCCCTGACAGGTGGCCCTCCGTTTCGTAGTTCAGTCTGCTCGCCCATCTTCCTGTGGAGTCTCATCACCATGGCAATGACCCAGCTGCGCATCATCTTCTTTATGGGCGCCATGAACAGGATGCTGGAATTCCTGGTTACCCACGGAGACCCACACCGTAAGGACCAATCACTTGTAACGGTTTTAAGTTGTGGGCACTGTCACATTAGCCTGGTGAAACAAGACTGATTTTGGTAATGGCCCACATTTTGTTTCCCATATTAAGTGACGTGACACAAAATGTGAGCGCAGAGGTCAGTCTGCCACATCTGAATCTTTTTTTTTTGTAAAGTATATTGAGACGTGAAATGCGCTGTAAAAAAACAATTGACTTGAATATCTGTGGCACTGATATCTGTGGCACTGAATGGTCACAGTTGTAGGAGAATGGCATATGTGATTTGTTATGATGTTAGTGGGTGGGAATTTGGGACTTCCATGACTTTCTGTGTGTTTTCTGTTTTCAGCCTCTAAGGATCTATTGATGGAGGCAGAACAACAAGGTGAGAGAATGAGACATTCCATTGGAACATTCCATTGTGTGTGTGGAGAGTTGTGTGTTTGTGAATGTGTGCGTGCGTTCGGGTTTGTGAGAGAGAGCGAGAGGGCCTGTGTGTGTTGTACTGTTTAGTGACTGTGTATGTGCGCACCTACGTACGTGTGTGTTTTCTGACCGTGGGTCTCCTCTCCTCAGTGGGTTTCTACTCGTCAGTGTTTGGCTCCCTGCAGCTGCTCTGCCTCCTCACCTGTCCTCTGATTGGCTACATCATGGACTGGAGGATGAAGGAGTGCGACGTAGACCAGAGGTGTGCGTGTGTGCATGCACGTGTGACAGAGAGGGAGTGAGAGTGAAACAGAGAGAGACCGGAATTAAGAGAGAGAGAGAGAGAACATAGGAACTTCGGTTATAAACCACTTATCTCATCCATCATGCTGATTGGACAGTGTTTACACTTACAGCCCACTAAGAAAATATCTGGGCCCGAGGTATTTTAAACACATTCACCTAGTCATTCCTGCCCCCCCCCCCCCCCTAGTAAACTGCATGTCCTTTTATGTGTCTATTGGTGCCTGGGATGCATTAATACAAAATCACCACTAGCTGGCGACATAAGCTGTTCATCCCTATGGAGAGATGGACAGCGTTTGACAAATATTGGTCACTCAGCTTTCTTTAAGGGAGAAATAATTCAGAGGAGACCAAGCATGACATGCTGAGAGAGAGCAGGGTTGTGTTCATTAGACATTAACTAAAGAAAACGGAGTAAAAAAAACAACATTTCCATTGCAAACATTTTTAAAAATGTTTTCTGTAGCGTTCCCTAACAAACACAACCCTTGGTATTTTCCTGATGCTTTTTTATTTCATTTGTCCCTGACCTCTTCTCTCCAGCCAACTTGAACCCCCGAAGAGAGACAGGAAGATCCAGAAACTGACCAATGCCATCCGCGCTTTCATCATCACCAACGTTCTACTGGTCATCTTCGGAGTCATCCAGATGCTAGACAACCTGCCTGTACAGGTAAGAAGACAACCACATGACCCTACCTCTACCTCACACACCTCACCCGGGGTGCGCTCAGCAGGACACAGCGTTGTGGAACGTTTCGATAGGAATATATTATATAGACAAACTTGCCTCTCTCTGAAATGTAAAAAAGGAATCACATCAGCTCTATTTGTGATATTTTGATCTGCAACGTTCCACAACATTTCCCTACTGAACGTGGCCCAATACAGGTAGGAACACAGTCACATGACCATGCCTCCCTACCGACCCCTGTACAGGTAAACAAACATAAAATGCTGATAACTCGCCTTGTGACAAGAACCCTGGCTACATGTCAGTGTTCATTTGAGCATTTTTACAAGAATATATTTTAGTCTTAATCACATTTGTCAGTTGAATAATGATTTAGTCTAGTTATAGTCAAAATGCTGAAAACGGTGCGTTATTTTAGTCAACTAAATGCCCTTTCATTTTTAGTCACATCACATTTGTATCGCCTCATTAACCTATAGTCAACATAAGTCACTTACTTCCATGTGCACACACATACATAGCCTTGTCCTATTGATAGGTTTGGTTTCTGAGCTTTAACTATTATTAATCATTAGTTATAAAAGAGACAGCAAATCAAATTCGATTGGTCACATATACATGGTTAGCAGATGTTAATGCGAGTGTAGCGAAATGCTTGTGTTTCTAGTTCCGACTATGGAGTAATATCTAACAAGTAATCTAACAAATTCACAACAACTACCTTATAACACACAAATGTAAAGGGATGAATAGAATATATATATATATGGATGAGCGATGGTGCGCTACATAGGCAAGATGCAGTAGATGGTATAGAGCACAGTATATCCATATGAGATGAGTAATGTAGGATATGTAAACATTATTAAAGTGGTGTTATTTAAAGTGACTAGTGATTCCTTTATTAAGTCCATTTATTTAAGTGGCCAGAGATTTGAGTCTGTATGTTGGCAGCAGCCTCTCTATGTTAGTGATGGCTGTTTAACAGTCTGATGGCCTTGAGATAGAAGCTGTTTTTCAGTCTCTCGGTCCCAGCTTTGATGCACCTGTACTGACCTCGCCTTCTGGATGATTGTCACGTTCTGACCTTAGTTTTTTTTGTTATGTCTTTGTTTTAGTATGGTCAGGGCGTGAGTTGGGTGGGTTGTCTATGTTTGTTTTTCTATGAGTTGGTATTTCTGTGTTTGGCCTGGCATGGTTCTCAATCAGAGGCAGCTGTCAATCGTTGTCCCTGATTGAGAACCATACTTAGGCAGCCTGTGTTCACCCTTGATTTGTGGGTGATTATTTTCTGTGTCTGTGTGTTCCACACGGAACTGTTTCGTTTTTTTTTTGTTGTTTCATGTTGTTATTTAGTATTTTTCTGTGTTCTATTAAAAGTATCATGAACACTTACCACCCTGCGAATTGGTCCTCCGATCCTTCCTACTACTCCTCATCAGAGGAGGAAGAAGACCGTTACAATGATAGTAGGGATGAACAGGCAGTGGCTCAGGTAGTTGTTATCCTTGATGATCTTTTTGGCCTTCCTGTGACATCAGGTGCTGTAGGTGTCCTGGAGGGCAGGTAGTTTGTGCCGGTGATGCATTGTGCAGACCGCACTACCCTCTTGAGAGGGTAGTGAAATTGCCGTACCAGGTGGTGATACAGCCCGACAGGATGCTCTCGATTGTGCATCTGTAAAAGTTTGTGAGTGTTTTAGATGACAAGCCACATTTCTTCAGCCTCCTGAGGTTGAAGAGGCGCTATTGCGCCTTCTTCACCACACTGTCTGTGTGGGTGGACCATTTCAGTTTGTCCGTGACGTGTATGCCGAGGAACTAAACTTTCCACCTTCTCCACTACAACACCTACTCATTCAAGGGTTTTTCTTATATTTTTACTATTTTCTACATTGTAGAATAATAGCGAAGACCACCAAAACTATGAAATAACACACATGGAATCATGTAGTAACCAAAAAAGTGTTAAACAAATGAAATCATATTTTATATTTGAGAAAATCTTCAACTAGACACCCTTTGCCTTGATGACAGCTTTGCACACTCTTGGCCGCAAATGTTTAAAAAAAAAAAAAGAAAATGGTGTGGTCTTGTTTGCGTATATAAGGAATTTGAAATTATTCATACTTTTACTTTTGATATTTAAAGTACATTTTAGCAATTACATTTACTTTTGATACTTCCGTATCCAGTGATGTAGTCGAGTCACTAAACCTTGAGTCCGAATTGAGGTGCAAATAGTCTGGGTAGCCATTTGATTAGATGTTGAGGAGTTTCATGGCTTGGGGGTAGAAGCTGTTTAGAAGCCTCTTGCACCTAGACCTGGCGCCCCGGTATCGCTTGCCGTGCGGTAGCAGAGAGAACAGTCTATGACTAGGGTGGCTGGAGTCTTTGCCAATTTTTAGGGCCTTCCTCTGACACCGCCTGGTATAGAGGTCCTGGATGGCTTGCGGTCGGAGGCCGAGCAGTCAGGATGCTCTCGATGGTGCAGCTGTAGAAGCTTTCGAGGATCTGAGGACCCATGACAAATCTTTTCAGTCTCCTAAGGGGGAATATGTTTTGTTGTGCCCTCTTCACGACTGTCTTGGTGTGCTTGGACCATGTTAGTTTGTTGGTGATGTGGACACCAAGAAATGTGAAGATCTCAACTTGCTCCACTACAGCCCTGTCAATGAGCATGCGGACATGCTCGGTCCTCCTTTTCCTGTAGTTCACAATCATCTCCTTTGTCTTGATCAAGTTGAGGGAGAGGTTGTTGTCCTGGCACCACATGGCCAGGTCTCTGACCTGTATCACTAGCCACTTTAAACACTTAATATAATGTTTACATACCCTACATTACTCATCTAATATGTATATACTGTACTCGATACCATCAACTGCATCTTGCCTATGCCGCTCTGTACCATCACTCATTCATATATCTTTATGTACATATTCTTCATCCCTTTACACTTGTGTGTATAAGGTAGTTGTTGTGAAACTGTTAGGTTAGATTACTCGTTGGTTATTACTGCATTGTCGGAACTAGAAGCACAAGCATTTCGCTACACTCGCATTAACATCTGCTAACCATGTGTATGTGACAAATATAATTTGATTTGATTATAGGCTGTCTCGTCTGTGATCAGGCCTACCACTGTTGTGTCATCAGCACAACTTAATGATGGTGTTGGAGTTGTGCCTAGCCTTGCAGTCATGAGTGAACAGGGAGTACAGGAGGGGACTGAGCACACACCCCTGAGGGACCTGAGGGATAGTTTGCAAGCCTTGCCACATCTGACGAGCGTCAGATGCCTCACAAGTACTTAAGTGGCAGCTTCATTAAATAGTACCCGTCTCAACATCAACAGTGAAGAGGCAACTCCACGATGCTGGCCGTCTAGGCAGAGTTCCTCTGTCCAGTGTCTGTTTTTTTGCCCATCTTAATCTTGTCTTTTTATTTGCCAGTCTGAGATATTGCTTTTTCTTTGCAAATCTGTCTGGAAGGCCAGCATCCCGCAGTCACCTCTTCACTGTTGACGCTGAGACTGGTGTTTGCGGGTACTATTTAATAAAGCTGCCAGTTGAGGACTTGTGAGGCACCTGTTTCTCAAACTAGACACTCTAATGTACTTGTTCTCTTGCTCAGTTGTGACCCAGGGCCTCCCACTCCTCTTTCTATTCTGGTTAGAGCCAGTTTGCTCTGTTCTGTGAAGGGAGTAGTACACAGCTTTGCACAAGATCTTCAGTTTCTTGGAAATTTCTCGCACGGAATAGCCTTCATTTCTCAGAACAAGAATAGACTGACAAGTTTCAGAAGAAAGTTCTTTGTTTCTGGCCATTTTGAGCCTGTAATCGAACCCTCAAATGCTGATGCTCCAGATACTCAACTAGTCTAAAGAAGGCCAGTTGTATTGCTACTTTAATCAAGTTTTCAGCTGTGCTAACATAATTGCAAAAAGGTTTTCTAATGATCAATTAGCCTTTTAAAATGATAAACTTGGATTAGCTGACACAACGTGCCATTGAAACACAAGAGTGATGGTTGCTGATAATGGGTCTCTGTACGCCTATGTAGATATTCCATAAAATTCAGCCGTTTCCAGCTACAATAGTCATTTACAACATTAACAATGTCTACACTGTATTTCTGATCAATTTGATGTTATTTTAATGTACAAAAAAAATTGCTTTTCTTTAAAAAACAAGGACATTTCTAAGTGACCTCAAACTTTTGAATGGTGGTGTATAATCGGAGGTGGCGCCTGAGTGGAGGCTGTGTTTGCTGGGTGTGATGTGTCCTTCACACTGCTTAACAGAACCGCGCTGCACATCTGTGCTGCTAATATTAATTGTCGTTATCACTGAAAAGCTCTCAATCTCTCCAAAATCTAGTGTCCAGTCCACTTAGAGGTCAGATTTTAGTCAAAGATAATTTCAACTTGTCTCGTTTCAGTCAACTGAAATGAATTGTTTTGTTTACTTATAGTTTTTTCTGGGTCTATTTGGTCAGTTATAGTGTCACTGAATATTTTTTTATTTTAGTCACTATTTCTGTTGACGGAATGAACACTGCTACAGGATCTATCTTTGGTTTGCTGTAACCAAATAAAACCCATCCCTGCACTTTGGAGTTTTAAGGCCAAACCTTAAGAAAATGTTAATGCTTTAAAACAGAACAGGCTAAGAGAAAGTATAATAGTATTAATGAATGTTATTGGTCTATTTGATTCCTTTTACTGTCTTCTCTCGATTGATGAGATTATGTATTTTTTTTGTGTATATATTTAGTTTTCATTTATTTTCAAGAGGACCACAGTGGAATTTGTTTGTGTTATCCTTGATGATTTTAAAATGCAGCAGTATCCACGTGTGGTTGTGTTGTGTTTTTAAATTCAAATAAAATCAACTATTTCTCTTCCTCTCCACCCACCTATCCTTTTATTTTCCTACTACCCCACTTTCTCTTTCTCTCTCCTTTTTCTCTCTTTCCCTCCCTCCCAGATAATTTCCTTCATCGTCCACACCATGGTCAGAGGTTTCGTCCACTCCTGTGCCGGAGGACTCTATGCTGCCGTGTAAGTGCATTACAACGTCAACTAAACACTTTGTTGGACTTTTGCTTTCCAGCATATTACACCCACGCTATGATCGTCTCAGTTAGATTCGTAGGTGTGTGTGTGTGTCAGAGTTTTGAGAATGGTTTGTTACACAATTTGGAAAACACTGTTACATATCAATAGGCACAGGGACTTTAAACCTTAAAATATGCATTCTCTTAACTAAACATTGGTGCTACAGGTAAGGTGTCTGTTTTGGTTAAGTATGGTACAGTCAGTTTTGATTGGAGAGGTAACCATCACATCCCGCCCCTTCCAGATATCCGTCCAATCACTTTGGGACATTGACGGGGATGCAGTCGATGATCAGCGCGCTGTTCGCTCTCCTCCAGCAGCCTCTCTTCGTCATCATGGTGGGACACCTGGGAGGAGACCCCTACTGGGTGAGGCCACACAGACACACACACACGCACGGAGAGCATACACACACACACAGGTCACATACATACTACTGAGATTATAAGGCAAATTAATTCAAACTGATTCATGTGAATGGACAGAAACAGAAAATTTAGATTTATTAGAAAAGTATGTCTCAAACACGTTCTTTCTCTGACTAACTCTATCCTCCAATCAACAGATCAACCTGAGCCTGCTCATTGCCTCATTGGCTGGATTCCTGTTGCCTGGATACCTGATCTATCACCGTAGGAACCTGATGCGAGAGAAGGTGGAGAAGCGTGAGAGGGAGGCCGCTAACCAATCAGAAAGAGAGAGAGAAACCTTAAGGCAATCAGAAAATGGCCATACCAAAAACCATACTAATGGACATCTCAGCAATTAAGCCTAAGAATCTTGACCGAACTAACAGTCAAATATCATCGTCGTTAATTGTAAAATATCATTATAGACCATCGTCATGATGATGACATTGATGGTTGTCATTTTCAACAAGGACAGTGATGACAATGTTGTGCACAGGAGTTTGGACTTGGGTCCATGTCGCCCTTAATCCGTTTTTAATTTGACATCAAAATGCACACTCAATATACTCATGACTGTTTTAGGTATGAAATGCCAAAGAAATCCTAAAATATACATTTAACTCATATTTATTTGAATTAAAAACATGGAAATCTCAATGGAAATCGAGGTTCGGCAATTCAATAACTAAGCAATAATATTTCCGATGACCAAAAATTACATGAAGGTTATTAGTACCATTTCAGGTCACCCTTCAACCAACCGGAAGCACAGCTCTCAGTATTCTGTAGTAGACAGGAACGGAATCTCTTTCGCCATCAGATTGGCTGGTGTAACGTTGAACTACCTCCCCCACCCAACCACACCACAGTCACTTCATTCATTTAGGCCTAGCAGCCAGTCTGGTAGTAATATTTTATCAGACAGTGTTTGTTTGTCTTTCCCGGTTCCCTCCCTGTATCTATACTTGTCTTTATTTTGTCTGTACATCCAGCGGAGAATACAGATTAGGAGGAGACAAAGTGGGAATGCTGAGGAAAGGGAACCTCAGTTTCCAAATCCATGTGCCTAGACCACCAGCCCATGGGGCCTGCACATCCATATTATTTTGACTATCAATCTGCTCCTGCAATCTTTCCCTGTGTCCCCTTTATGTCCATGTCAGACCTGTCATTATGTCCACCTGAAATCTTTCCCTGTGTCCCCTTTATGTCCATGTCAGACCTGTCATTATGTCCACCTGAAATCTTTCCCTGTGTCCCCTTTATGTCCATGTCAGACCTGTCATTATGTCCACCTGAAATCTTTCCCCGTGTCCCCTTCTTTATGTCCATGTCAGACCTGTCATTATGTCCACCTGAAATCTTTCCCCGTGTCCCCTTCTTTATGTCCATGTCAGACCTGTCATTATGTCCACCTGAAATCTTTCCCTGTGTCCCCTTTATGTCCATGTCAGACCTGTCATTATGTCCACCTGAAATCTTTCCCTGTGTCCCCTTTATGTCCATGTCAGACCTGTCATTGTAAGTCCACTAAGTGCTATGCCCACTTGGTCAAGTCTGCGGCTGTGTCTGAAATGGCACCCTATATAGTGCACTACATTTAACCAGGGCCCATAGGGTAAAAGTTTGGACACACCCTGGGTCACTACCGCTATGTCCCTGTGTTCATCCCAGAGTTAGTATTTGAAATGTCTCCGTGCATCACAATGTGTCCACCCGAAATGTGGGATGAGTCCCAAATGGCACCCTATTTCCTATATAGTGCACTACTTTTGACCAGAACCATATGGGCCCTGTTCAAAGGCAGTATACTACATAGGAAATTGGGTGCCATGTGGGACACAACCTATGTTTTGAGATGACATCATTAGCCGTTGTCATTTCAGCCAATCATCGCTAAGTTCAGGACAGTGGTACGGTGTGTGAGGTGTTGTGCAGGCACAGCCTAGTTTGTAACAATACTGATGGAACTTTGTTTTTAGAGAATCATGTTATTGAACTTGTTGCATATCATGAAATTGGAACGTGAAATGTCTGTATAGTTATATAGAAATGCCAAATCAGTACCTATCACCGAAACCTTTAAGGTCAGCTATTACACGTGAGCTTTTACAGAGAGTTGTAGATTAGTTTTACAGAAAAGTATTTATTTGTATAAACGTGGGAAAGAAAGAGCACTTGTCGAAACCTGATTCAATCTGGAGAACCAACCAGCCAACCGTCTTGAAATTTTAAACAGTATTTACAGTTAACATTACCATATGAGAGAAAATCATATACAGATGTGTTGCTCAAATCAACTCCAAAAGCTGGTTGAATCTGACCAACCAACCGTGCTCAGTGTTTAAAAACAAAACATTATTTACAGTTAACAATACTGCATGAGGTCAAATAAAACAGCATTTACAGTTAACAGTACTGTATGAAGTAAGATGGATGCACCTGAACCCCAATATCACTGTCCCCATGACAACGACAGTAGAACCACCTCATTGGAGCAGGACTTCATTTAGCAGGTACATTGTGGCTTCTAGGCTATTTTATTTAGAGTACAGAACATCCCAAATGGCACCCTATTCCTTATATTGTGCACGACTTTTGACCATAGCCCTATGGGGGCTATGGTCAAAAGTAATGCACTATATACACTATATAGGATATGGGGTGCCATTTGGGATGGAGACATAGTGTGTATGTAGTAGCGCTTGAATCTAAAAGATAATACTGTCATGTAATAATGAATTGAATTATTCATAAATGAAATGTGTGTGCTTTATTGTAAGTGCCTGGGAAGCAAGTCTTTTTTTGTGCTAGCCTGGTCCCAGATCTGTTTGTGCTCTTGCCAACTCCATTGCTCATTGTCAAGCCAAACATGGCATGACAATAAGTGAAAAGAAGTTGACATGATAGCACGAACAGACTGGCACTCGGGTATGCGTAGTACCTATAGAAGCCTGAAATGCACTATGAGAATGTAAAGCCATAGTTTTGCTGCATATGCTTGTTGGATGTTCTCTGATATTTTTAAGATTTGAGAGTTGCTTTGCTATTTATTTGATTTGCGCATCCCGAAAAATAACATTTGGTTCATCCACATCACAATTGCTCTCCAACTATGAGAGTAGGAGTGGTGATCTAGGATCTGTTTTGCCTTTTAGATCATAATGAATTAGATAACATGGACGGGGAGGGGACCTGATCCTAGATCAGTACTGCTACTCTGAGATGCTTTATGAATACAGCAACTTTCACATATTTCCACCGCTGTGTGTGAGAACATCCATTATTATCACTGATCTTATAACATTTGTAATAATAAGATCATATTATGCGGGCCAATGTGGTGAAGAGAATGTAAGAGGATCCAAAACAATGTATTATAAATAGGCTTTGAATAGAAAATGTCATATTTAAAGACATACTCCGGAACTTTGATGACAAAGAAGTATTTTTTTCAACCGCCCGCTTTGGGTTGGATGTGTCAATGTGTGGTTCATACATGCATAATTACTGTCTTGCCTCAATTAGCCACAAAACCCAGAGTTTGAAAGCGACTGTTTTCTGGAAGCTGTGTGGCGCCATTTTCCATACTTTTTCACCCACGCGGGAAAGCCCCCTAGCAACGAGGTTCAGCCAATGAGCTTTTAGCCCCTCGCCATTTGAGTGACAGTTAGCAAGATGCACAAACAGCAGAGCAAGAGAGAGAGCGAGCAATGACGTGGTGCACATATCTGCACATATGTGACGTAGTACGCAATTTCCGGGGACCACTTTTGGCTCGTGAGCATTACTTTCAGAACTACTGGCTAAAAAGTATACACAAGTACCGGAGAATCTCTTTAAGTGATTTCACTGATGTTTTTGGGGTGCTTCTCTTTGTGAAGTAATAAATGAACAGATTTCAACTTGCGAGCCTGTATTTTATTGGTTTTGTATTGAACACGACCCAGGTTTTATTTTATTTTTTATTTCACCTTTATTTAACCAGGTAGGCTAGTTGAGAACAAGTTCTCATTTACAACTGCGACCTGGCCAAGATAAAGCATAGCAGTGTGAACAGACAGCAACACAGAGTTACACATGGAGTAAACAATAAACAAGTCAATAACATAGTAGAAAAAAATAGTCTATATACATTGTGTGCAAAAGGCATGAGGAGGTAGGCGAATAATTACAATTTCAGCAGATTAACTGGAGTGATAAATGATCAGATGGTCATGTGCAGGTAGAGATACTGCTGTGCAAAAGAGCAGAAAAGTAAATAAATAAAAACCGTACAGGGATGAGGTAGGTAAATTGGGTGAGCTATTTACCGATGGACTATGTACAGCTGCAGCGATCGGTTAGCTGCTCAGATAGCAGATGTTTAAAGTTGGTGAGGGAGATAAAAGTCTCCAACTTCAGCTATTTTTGCAATTCGTTCCAGTCACAGGCAGCAGAGAACTGGAAGGAAAGGCGGCCAAATGAGGTGTTGGCTTTAGGGATGATCAGTGAGATACACCTGCAGGAGCACGTGCTACGGGTGGGTGTTGCCATCGTGACCAGTGAACTGAGATAAGACGGAGCTTTACCTAGCATGGACTTGTAGAAGACCTGGAGCCAGTGGGTCTGGCGACAAATATGTAGCGAGGACCAGCCGACTAGAGCATACAGGTCGCAGTGGTGGGTGGTATAAGGTGCTTTAGTAACCAAACAGATGGCACTGTGATAAACTGCATCCAGTTTGCTGAGTAGAGTATTGGAAGCCATTTTGTAGATGACATCGCCGAAGTCAAGGATCGGTAGGATAGTCAGTTTAACTAGGGTAAGTTTGGCGGCGTGAGTGAAGGAGACTTTGTTGCGGAATAGAAAGCCGAATCTAGATTTGATTTTGGATAGGAGATGTTTGATATGAGTCTGGAAGGAGAGTTTACAGTTTAGCCAGACACCTAGGTACTCCACATAGTCTAGGTCGGAACCATCCAGGGTGGTGATGCTAGTCGGGTGTGCGGGTGCAGGCAGTGAACGGTTGAAAAGCATGCATTTGGTTTTACTAGCGTTTAAGAGCAGTTGGAGGCCACGGAAGGAGTGTTGTATGGCATTGAAGCTCGTTTGGAGGTTAGATAGCACAGTGTCCAAGGACGGGCCGGAAGTATACAGAATGGTGTCGTCTGCATAGAGGTGGATCAGGGAATCGCCCGCAGCAAGAGCATCATCATTGATATATACAGAGAAAAGAGTCGGCCCGAGAATTGAACCCTGTGGCACCCCCATAGAGACTGCCAGAGGACCGGACAGCATGCCCTCCGATTTGACACACTGAACTCTGTCTGCAAAGTAGTTGGTGAACTAGGCAAGGCAGTCATTAGAAAAACCGAGGCTACTGAGTCTGCCGATAAGAATACGGTGATTGACAGAGTCGAAAGCCTTGGCAAGGTCGATGAAGACGGCTGCACAGTCTTTTATCGATGGCGGTTATGATATCGTTTAGTACCTTGAGCGTGGCTGAGGTGCACCCGTGACCGGCTCGGAAACCAGATTGCACAGCGGAGAGGGTACGGTGGGATTCGAGATGGTCAGTGACCTGTTTGTTGACTTGGCTTTCGAAGACCTTAGATAGGCAGGGCAGGATGGATATAGGTCTGTAACAGTTTGGGTCCAGGGTGTCTCCCCCTTTGAAGAGGGGGATGACTGCGGCAGCTTTCCAATCCTTGGGGATCTGAGACGATATGAAAGAGGTTGAACAGGCTGGTAATAGGGGTTGCGACAATGACGGCGGATAGTTTCAGAAATAGAGGGTCCAGATTGTCAAGCCCAGCTGATTTGTACGGGTCCAGGTTTTGCAGCTCTTTCAGAACATCTGCTATCTGGATTTGGGTAAAGGAGAAGCTGGGGAGGCTTGGGCGAGTAGCTGCGGGGGGGGGGGGGGGGGGGGGGGCTGTCGGCAGAGGTTGGAGTAGCCAGGAGGAAGGCATGGCCAGCCGTTGAGAAATGCTTGTTGAAGTTTTCGATTATCATGGATTTATCGGTGGTGACCGTGTTACCTAGCCTCAGTGCAATGGGCAGCTGGGAGGAGGTGCTCTTGTTCTCCATGGACTTTACAGTGTCCCAGAACTTTTTGGAGTTAGAGCTACAGTATGCAAATTTCTGCTTGAAAAAGCTGGCCTTTGCTTTCCTGACTGACTGCGTGTATTGGTTCCTGACCTCCCTGAACAGTTGCATTTTGCGGGGACTATTCGATGCTATTGCAGTCCGCCACAGGATGTTTTTGTGCTGGTCGAGGGCAGTCAGGTCTGGAGTGAACCAGGGGCTATATCTGTTCTTAGTTCTGCATTTTTTGAACGGAGCATGCTTATCTAAGATGGTGAGGAAGTTACTTTTAAAGAATGACCAGGCATCCTCAACTGACGGAATGAGGTCAATATCCTTCCAGGATACCCTGGCCAGGTCGATTAGAAAGGCCTGCTCGCAGAAGTGTTTTAGGGAGCGTTTGACAGTGATTAGGGGTGGTCGTTTGACTGCAGACCCGTAGCGCATACAGGCCATGAGGCAGTGATCGCTGAGATCCTGATTGAAGACATCGAAGGTGTATTTGGAGGGCCAGTTGGTCAGGATAACGTCTATGAGGGTGCCCTTGTTTACAGATTTAGGGTTGTACCTGGTGGGTTCCTTGATGATTTGTGTGAGATTGAGGGCATCTAGCTTAGATTGTAGGACTGCCGGGGTGTTAAGCATATCCCAGTTTAGGTCACCTAGCAGAACAAACTCTGAAGCTAGATGGGGGGCGATCAATTCACAAATGATGTCCAGGGCACAGCTGGGAGCTGAGGGGTGTCGGTAGCAGGCGGCAACAGTGAGAGACTTATTTCTGGAGAGATTCATTTTTAAAATTAGAAGTTCGAACTGTTTTGGTATGGACCTGGAAAGTATGACATTACTTTGCAGGCTATCTCTGCAGTAGGCTGCATTTCCTCCCCCTTTGGCAGTCCTATCTTGATGGAAAATGTTATAGTTGGGTATGGAAATCTCTGAATTTTTGGTGGCCTTCCTAAGCCAGGATTCAGACACAGCAAGGACATCGGGGTTGGCAGAGTGTGCTAAAGCAGTGAGTAAAACAAACTTAGGGAGGAGGCTTCTGATGTTGACATGCATGAAACCAAGGCTTTTTCGATCACAGAAGTCAACAAATGAGGGCCTGGCTATCAAAACTGGTCGCCTAGAGCATTGGGGACAAAGAATAAAAGGAGCAGATTTCTGGCCGTGGTAGAATAAATTCAGGGCATAATGCGCAGACAGGGGTATGGTGGGGTGTGGGTACAGTGGAGGTAAGCCCAGGCACTGGGTGATGATAAGAGAGGTTGTATCTCTGGACATGCTGGTTGTAATGGGTGAGTGGGAGGTGGGACACATGTGTGGGAGGTGGGACAAAGGAGTATCAGAGGTATGAAGAGTGGAACTAGGGGCCCCATTTTAAACTAAAACAATGACGACTAACCTGAACAACAGTATACAAGGCATATTGACATTTGAGAGAGACATACAGCGAGGCATTAAGTAATCGCAGGTGTGGATTGGGAGAGCTAGCTAAAACAACAGGTGAGACAACAACAGCTAATCAGCTAACACAACAACAGCAGGTAAAATGGCGATGACTAGGGAGAGAGGGTTGGATTAACTACATACAGAGCCTGAGTTCGCGGCTGGGGCCGACAGATAAAAAATAAATAAACAGATTGGAGTACCGTGAATAATGGACAGTCCAGCAGGCATCAGCTATGTAGCCAAGTGATCATAGTGTCCAGGGGGCAACAGTTGATGGAACAGGGAAGCCGCCACTACGCTAGCGACACAGCGTTTAAAGTTAGTAGCCCTGGGCTAGTAGGAGTGTCAACTCCGACGGAGGCCGGATGAAGGCACAGCGGATGGAGTATTCGTCGGCAGACCAGTCGTGGTGGTGCGGCGGGGCGCCGTGTCGAGAGAGAATCCAAGCCAGTTGGCAAAAGAGGTATTGTGGAATTTAGTTTGCTAGCCGGGAGATGTGCCTGGCTCACGGCTAACTGGTGCTAGCTTCGTGGCGGTGGCGTTAGCCAATATATCCAATCAGTAGCAGCGGTGATCCGGAGCCAAGGTCCAGAGTTTATAGCAAGGATCCGGTGGAGTATTGGGCTCTAGCCGTGTATGAGTGGGGTTCGGGTGAACAGCTGAGGAGGCCGGGAGGTGGGCCTCAGGGATAGCTTCGGTACTGGGTACCACAGTTTGTGCAAGCTAGCTGTGAGCTAGCTAGCTGCAAGCTAGCTGTGAGGATCAGAAGTAGTGGTCCAGGGATTACGGCAGGAATCCGGCGTTGTTGTGGAGAGACAGTCCAATACTGGTAGACTAGCGAGTATTATCCAGGCTAGAAACAGGGCTGGTATCTGTGCAGAAGGTATAAGCTGCTAGCAGTGGCGTCTGACGGTTTTGTGAAAACATTTCTTGCATTAGACTGTATAGTGAATGTGCCCACTCTGGTTTTGGCACGTGCTCTCTAGCCAACAGTTAGATACAGATACAGTGCTGGTTTAGCATACATTATGAGATTATTATGGACAAAAATAACAGGATTATTTTGATTTGTCAAACCAGGATCAAGCTCATCACTGTGCACTTTCCCCACCATGTAGAATTCATCATCATTTATTTCATCCGTAGCCTAATAAACTGCATGTTTTCCCGAGTCATAGTGGGAGGACCACACAACATATCACCTGAATCCAAGTTTACGTCGATATGATGGTTATTATATCAATATCTGCACATATAGGTGTATTTATTGTCACATGCACAAGTACAGTGTAATTCTTACTTTCTAGCACAATGAACTACAGTTAAATTAACACTGTCTCAGAGGCTGGCTACTGAAAAGTGTTGAAAACTCCCCAACACCTAGCACAAGTATGTGTAGTGTCATGTTGTCTTGTCTCTGTCCTTTCCCTTCACCCTGTCTCCCTCTGCTGGTCGTTGTTATGTTACCTTTTCTCCCCCTCTTTTCCCCAGCTGTGCCTTGTCTCCTCCTAATTACCCATTCACCCCGTTCCCCACCTGTTCCCTTTTTCCCTCTGATTAGGTCCCTATATCTGTCTCTGTTTCTGCTCCTGTCCTTGTCGGATTCTTGTTTGTTTGTTTATGTGTCTCATGCCTGAACCAGACTATCATCGTGTGTGCTGCAACCTTGTCCTGTCCTGTCGGAATCTACCTGTCCATCTGAGCCCACGTATGTTCGTCATTAAAGTACTCTGTTTGTTAATTCGCTTTTGGGTCCTCATTCACGCACCATAACAGAAGAATCCGACCAAGAATGGACCCAGCGACTTCGGATCCTCTCCACTCAGCCGTCGAGATCCAGGGAGCGATGCTAGGCAGACACAAGCAGGAATTGTCTGCTGCTCGACATGCCGTTGAGACCCTGGCCACCCAAGTCTCCAACCTCACAGAACAGGTTCACCATCTCCGCCTCGATCCACCGGCCACTTCCAGGGCTTTCGAATCTCCGGAGCCCAGAATCAATAACCCGCCGTGTTACTCTGGGGAGCCCACTGAATGCCGCTCGTTCCTCACCCAGTGTGATATTGTGTTTTCTCTCCAGCCCAACACTTACTCCAGGAGCACTGCTCGTGTCGCCTACGTCATATCTCTCCTTATTGGACGGGCTCGTGAGTGGGGCACGGCAATCTGGGAGGCAAGGGCTGAGTGTATTAACCAGTATCAAGACTTTAAGGAGGAGATGATACGGGTTTTTGATCGATCTGTTTTTGGGGAGGAGGCTTCCAGGGCCCTGTCTTCCCTATGTCAAGGCAATCGATCCATAACAGACTACTCTATTGAGTTTCGCACTCTTGCTGTCTCCAGTGGCTGGAACGAGCCGGCCTTGCTCGCTCGTCTTCTGGAGGGTTTCCGCGCAGAGGTAAAGGATGAGATTCTCTCCCGGGAGGTTCCTTCCAGCGTGGATTCCTTGATTGAACTCGCTATTCGCATTGAGCGACGGGTTGATCTTCGTCACCGAGCTCGTGGAAAGGAGCTTGCGCTCTCCGTCGCCTCCCTCTCCGCATCACTACCATCTTCCTCTGCCGGCTCGGGTGCTGAGCCCATGCAGCTGGGAGGTATCCGCATCTCGACTAAGGAGAGGGAACGGAGAATCACCAACCGCCTCTGTCTCTATTGCGGTTCCGCTGGTCATTTTGCCACTTCATGTCCAGTAAAAGGCCAGAGCTCGTCAGTAAGCGGAGGGCTACTGGTGAGCGCTACTACTCCTGTCTCTCCTTCAAGATCCTGCACTACCTTGTCGGTCCATCTACGCTGGACCGGTTCGTCAGCTTCCTGCAGTGCCTTAATAGACTCTGGGGCGGAGGGCTGTTTTATGGACGAGACCTGGGCTCGGGAACATGACATTCCTCTCAGACAGTTAAAGGAGCCCACGGCCTTGTTCGCCCTGGATGGTAGTCCTCTCCCCAGGATTCAGCGTGAGACGCTACCTTTAACCCTCACTGTTTCTGGTAATCATAGTGAAACCATTTCTTTTTTAATTTTTCGTTCACCTTTTACACCTGTTGTTTTGGGCCATCCCTGGCTAGTTTGTCATAATCCTTCCATTAATTGGTCTAGTAATTCTATCCTCTCCTGGAACGTCTCTTGTCATGTGAAATGTTTAATGTCTGCTATCCCTCCTGTTTCCTCTGTCTCTTCTTCACAGGAGGAGCCTGGTGATTTGACAGGGGTGCCGGAGGAATATCACGATCTGCGCACGGTGTTCAGTCGGTCCAGGGCCACCTCTCTTCCTCCACACCGGTCGTATGATTGTAGTATTGATCTCCTTCCGGGAACCACCCCCCCCCGGGGTAGACTATACTCTCTGTCGGCTCCCGAACGTAAGGCTCTCGAAGATTATTTGTCTGTAGCTCTTGACGCCGGTACCATAGTCCCCTCCTCCTCTCCCGCCGGAGCGGGGTTTTTTTTTTGTCAAGAAGAAGGACGGGTCTCTGCGCCCCTGCATAGATTATCGAGGGCTGAATGACATAACAGTGAAGAATCGTTATCCGCTTCCTCTTATGTCTTCAGCCTTCGAGATCCTGCAGGGAGCCAGGTTTTTCACTAAGTTGGACCTTCGTAACGCTTACCATCTCGTGCGCATCAGGGAGGGGGACGAGTGGAAGACGGCGTTTAACACTCCGTTAGGGCACTTTGAATACCGGGTTCTTCCTTTCGGCCTCGCTAACGCTCCAGCTGTCTTTCAGGCATTAGTCAATGATGTCCTGAGAGACATGCTGAACATCTTTGTTTTCGTTTACCTTGACGATATCCTGATTTTTTCACCGTCACTCCAGATTCATGTTCAGCACGTTCGACGTGTCCTCCAGCGCCTTTTAGAGAATTGTCTTTTCGTGAAGGCTGAGAAGTGCACTTTTCATGCCTCCTCCGTCACATTTCTCGGTTCTGTTATTTCCGCTGAAGGCATTAAGATGGATCCCGCTAAGGTCCAAGCTGTCATTGATTGGCCCGTCCCTAAGTCACGCGTCGAGCTGCAGCGCTTTCTCGGCTTCGCGAACTTCTATCGTCGTTTCATCCGTAATTTCGGTCAGGTGGCAGCTCCTCTCACAGCCCTTACTTCTGTCAAGACGTGCTTTAAGTGGTCCGTTTCCGCCCAGGGAGCTTTTGATCTCCTCAAGAATCGTTTTACATCCGCTCCTATCCTTGTTACACCTGACGTCTCTAGACAGTTCGTTGTCGAGGTTGACGCGTCAGAGGTGGGAGTGGGAGCCATCCTTTCTCAGCGCTCCCTCTCTGACGACAAGGTCCACCCATGCGCGTATTTTTCTCATCGCCTGTCGCCGTCGGAACGTAACTATGATGTGGGTAACCGCGAACTGCTCGCCATCCGGTTAGCCCTAGGCGAATGGCGACAGTGGTTGGAGGGGGCGACCGTTCCTTTTGTCGTTTGGACTGACCATAGGAACCTTGAGTACATCCGTTCTGCCAAACGACTTAATGCGCGTCAGGCGCGTTGGGCGCTGTTTTTCGCTCGTTTCGAGTTCGTGATTTCTTATCGTCCGGGCTCTAAGAACACCAAGCCTGATGCTTTGTCTCGTCTCTTCAGTTCTTCAGTAGCCTCCACTGACCCCGAGGGGATTCTCCCTGAGGGGCGTGTTGTCGGGTTGACTGTCTGGGGAATTGAGAGGCAGGTAAAGCAAGCACTCACTCAAACTCCGTCGCCGCGCGCTTGTCCTAGGAACCTTCTTTTCGTTCCCGTTCCTACTCGTCTGGCCGTTCTTCAGTGGGCTCACTCTGCCAAGTTAGCCGGTCACCCTGGCGTTCGGGGTACGCTTGCTTCCATTCGCCAGCGTTTCTGGTGGCCCACCCGGGAGCATGACACGCGTCGTTTCGTGGCTGCTTGTTCGGTCTGCGCGCAGACTAAGTCCGGTAACTCTCCTCCTGCCGGCCGTCTCAGGCCGCTTCCTATTCCCTCTCGACCGTGGTCTCACATCGCCTTAGATTTTGTCACCGGACTGCCTTCGTCAGCGGGGAAGACTGTTATTCTTACGGTTGTCGATAGGTTCTCTAAGGCGGCTCATTTCATTCCCCTTGCTAAGCTTCCTTCTGCTAAAGAGACGGCACAAATCATCATCGAGAATGTTTTCAGAATTCATGGCCTTCCGTCAGACGTCGTTTCGGACAGAGGTCCGCAATTCACGTCTCAATTTTGGAGGGAGTTTTGCCGTTTGATTGGGGCTTCCGTCAGTCTCTCTTCCGGCTTTCACCCCCAGTCTAACGGTCAAGCAGAACGGGCCAATCAGACTATTGGTCGCATCTTACGCAGTCTTTCTTTTCGCAACCCTGCGTCTTGGTCAGAACAGCTCCCCTGGGCAGAATACGCCCACAACTCGCTTCCTTCGTCTGCGACCGGGCTATCTCCTTTTCAGAGTAGCCTCGGGTACCAGCCTCCGTTGTTCTCATCTCAGTTCGCCGAGTCCAGCGTCCCCTCCGCTCAGGCTTTTGTCCAACGTTGCGAGCGCACCTGGAAGAGGGTCAGGTCTGCACTTTGCCGTTATAGGGCGCAGACTGTGAGAGCTGCTAATAAGCGTAGAACGAAGAGCCCTAGATATTGTCGCGGTCAGAGAGTTTGGCTCTCCACTCAGAACCTTCCCCTTAAGACGGCTTCTCGCAAGTTGACCCCGCGGTTCATTGGTCCATTCCGTATCTCTCAAATCATTAACCCTGTCGCAGTGCGACTTCTTCTGCCGCGATATCTTCGTCGCGTCCACCCGGTCTTCCATGTCTCCTGTGTCAAGCCCGTTCTTCGCGCCCCCGCTCGTCTTCCCCCCCCCCCCCCCCCATCCTTGTCGAGGGCGCACCCATCTACAGGGTCCGTAGGATTTTGGACATGCGTCCTCGGGGCCGTGGTCATCAGTACCTAGTAGATTGGGAGGGGTACGGTCCTGAGGAGAGGAGTTGGGTTCCCTCTCGGGACGTGCTGGACCGTGCGCTGATCGATGATTTCCTCCGTTGCCGCCAGGCTTCCTCCTCGAGTGCGCCAGGAGGCGCTCGGTGAGTGGGGGGGTACTGTCATGTTGTCTTGTCTCTGTCCTTTCCCTTCACCCTGTCTCCCTCTGCTGGTCGTTGTTATGTTACCTTTTCTCCCCCTCTTTTCCCCAGCTGTGCCTTGTCTCCTCCTAATTACCCATTCACCCCGTTCCCCACCTGTTCCCTTTTTCCCTCTGATTAGGTCCCTATATCTGTCTCTGTTTCTGCTCCTGTCCTTGTCGGATTCTTGTTTGTTTGTTTATGTGTCTCATGCCTGAACCAGACTATCATCGTGTGTGCTGCAACCTTGTCCTGTCCTGTCGGAATCTACCTGTCCATCTGAGCCCACGTATGTTCGTCATTAAAGTACTCTGTTTGTTAATTCGCTTTTGGGTCCTCATTCACGCACCATAACATGTAGAGTTAACAATTTTGTTTAAAAGTTCAGAATATGTCTCTTGTGAAAATTGAGATGGGGTACATATATTATGTATTTCAATTTCTTACACATTTTTAATAATACTTGTGAGTTGTAGACGCGTATAAACCAAAGGTTTCATTTGGGTTATAATAATGAATTACAAATGAAAAAGAATCGAATCCACAATTACATAATATGCAATGAACTACTGACTTTTTCATTTGTAAATCATTATTATGACCCAAACGAAACCTTTGGTTAACTGTTTTGAACTCCACGCCCAGATAGGACACACAGAAATTAATTTACATAGGCATTAATCAGTCTGACACATTTTCTTTATTGGGACATTGCGTCAGTGAGATTCTATGATACCTATGATATTCTGCTCTCTATCCATGGAATTCGTCCACTATCCCAACAGGATGTTCTTTACTCATACAAAGCTATTCAAACATACCTTATTTAAAGGAAACAAGCACTCATTAAGATCAGTGGGCTAGGGCAACACACGTGAACAAGATAGCAGAGAGGATTTTGTTGACGCTGAGAACAGAGTGTATATATATATATATATATATTTTATAACATTCTTTGAACATTACTAATGGTTTTTTATTTTTTTTAATGGAAATATTCTTAATGTTCTGAGAACACGACTTTAAAAAGAACCACGGGGAAACCTGTAGAAAACGTTAATGCTGAAGTACTGAAATTCCCACAGAAGGACGTTGTTTTCATAACGTGCTCTGAACAATTTGAGAACATTACTTTAAGTAGAACCACGAGGAAACCTGTAGAGAATGTCATGGGAATGTTGGATGCATAATAACCACAGGGAAACCACGCTCTCACCAAGCTCTAAGAAACATATGGATCTCAGAACATTATGTGCTAGCTGGGATCTAATTAACTCACTCATTGTCATATTCAACACATCTAATGGATTATCCAGTTCTACAAATTGTTCATGTTTCTTAAAATCAGAGACAAAGACAGTTCAAAAAAAAATTAACGAACCTGAAAAAAGTAAATATCCTTTCGTCTGGAAGGTGGTAGAAGGCGATGTCAGGTTGACAAGCTGAAGACAACACACCCTCACTCCCTAACTCACTCAGTCACTCACCCTCACCCACACACCTGTGTCCCTCCCGTCTGTAAACTGATGCTGCCCTTGAGAGACATATAACTGACAGGCAGTTAAAGTTTGTTTTGATTTAAGAAAATATGCTGTGCCATGTGGAATATGTTAGTAAAAAAATATATTTAATCCATTTTGAATTCAGGCTGTAACACAACCAAATGTGAAATAAATCAAAGGGTGTGAATACTTTCTGAAGGCACTGTATCATACTTTATATGTTTATACTTTATAAGCATACATTTTCATTATGTAGTTCTCAAAATATGTAGTACCCAAACCAGTTAAGTTATTATCAATTAGGAGCAGCCGGATTAAGTAATAGTGAAATGTATTTTAACAAATGAGAAGAGAAAGTAAGATGAGCATTTCATTTTGAAAATAAGTTTATCCATTGCAATGCGAAACAACATGTCTAGATAAAACAATGATTAAGTTAGGTGAAAAGTTACTTTATGATTGTGTTGTACATTGGCTGCGTTTACACAGGCAGCCCAATTAAGATATTTTGTTCAGTAATTGGTCGTTTGACCAATCATATCATCTCTGAAAAAGATCTGATGTGAGAATATTTGGTGTGATTGGTCAAAAGACCAATAGTGGAATAAAATGTCAGAATTGGCCTGCCTTTGTAAAAGCAGCCTTAATCAATAAAAAAAATGTGCTTAGAGTTTGAAACTGCCATTTTGATTATCTGTTTTGAGATTTGTATTAAGCATTGTGAAAATATACCACATATGCTACTTGTGAAAATTGCACCAAAGCGATTCACAAAACAAAGATCAAGCAGTAACTGGTCTTATGGTTTGTAGCTGAAGTTCCCAGTCCATCCACATAGAGGCACTACTCTCTTTAGGCAGAAGTTGTCACTTACACAGATCAGCTTACCCAGCCCCAACCCCAGAAATGAATGTAAACCAGCTCCATTTTGTTGAAAGAACAGGAACGAGGACAAGGCAACTTAGTTCTTGAATATACATTGAATTTCCTAAAGAATATCAAAAGTCCAGTTGGATTCAGAAATAGTTCTGGTAGGCTTGTACTGGACTTCATATGTGTTTTCGTAGTCTATTCCAACACTCTAAATGTAAGACTCATTGTTTGCCAGCCTACATACATTGATTTTCTAACTTTACATTTTTTAAATACATTTTTATGTTGTGAGTAGCAGAACTGGATTTAGATCAAATCAATATATTTATAACGAATGTAAGTTTAAAATGATACGTTCTTGTTTCCTGTGCACTGTTGAAATTGGGGAACCATTTTTTTTGTATTGTGTGATTTCTCGTATATCAGTTTGCACGTGTTTTGGGTAGCCACCTTCCTTAACTGTGCACTTGGGGAGGAAGTGTCTGGTGGGTGTGTCTATGGGGCGGACCACATGAGTGATACTATGAAAGCAGTTATTCTGTTATCTGGACCGATCCATTCTCTCTCACAGGACCTGACGGATCGACTCGACAAGACCCAAATATGGCTAGTGGTGAGTAACCTACCTACATGGTAATACGACATATGGAAACTAATTTCTAGTATTTGTTTTTCATGTTCTCATGGAACTCTTTATGCCTTGGAAGAGGGAGTAGCTCTTTATAAACTGATTGCTTTATTAATACATTCGACCATAGTGTAACAGACATGCAGTAGCAGCCAGTGTTGCCAACTATTTTTCAGTGAGGATCTCTGTTAGGGTCTTGATTTGTCGCTACTGTAGATTACGCTTTGTCGATGCCACGACACAGATACGGTCCACGATGTAGCGTTTTCGCCTCCTCTCCCGCCACACCCCTCCCCGTGTGCTTCTCTGCCTGTGTGTGCACTGTTGCTATGAATTCTGTTGTACATACAGCTTCTCCCACTCGTTTGAAGCAGAATTGATATCTGCGGCCGGGCCCGGGGGAGACAAACAGCACCACTAACTCATATTCAGTACTGCACCACCTGTTGGTGCATATGTCTAATGACGTGTTAATACCGCACACCACAATAACGCAAGAGTCAGTTTTGATAGATTAATTGTTTGTGATATTTTATATTTAATTGTAGAATGCACAGGATTATTGTCATTTCGTGTTGCAGTTGCATTTACACAGTTCAATTGATAGAAAGTCATTGCTAACTTGTGCACAGTTTAGGTTCTACAGACCAAACATGTTTGACTCTGATGTCAAGAAGAAAAGTAACAACAATGTCTCTCTCTCTGTCATCCAACAGTGCAGAAAAAACAAAATGAGGCACTGAGGATTGTTCTGGTTGGGAAGACTGGAGTTGGGAAGAGTGCAACAGCAAACACCATCATGGGGAAAAAAGTGTTTGAGTCTAAACTTTCCCCTGTTTCTCTGACAAAAGAGTGTGACAAGGCAAGAGGGGAGGTGGATGGGAGAGAAGTGGCTATTGTTGACACTCCAGGCTTGTTTGACACTAACTTGTCACAAGAGGAGACCCTGAAGAAGATTGCTAAGTGCATCTCCTTCTCTGCTCCTGGGCCCCATGTGTTCCTTGTAGTGATTGCGTTGGTTAGATTCACACAGGAAGAGAAAGACGCAGTGGAGATGATTCAGACATTCTTTGGAAAAGATGCAGCAAGATACATCATGGTTCTCTTCACAAATGCAGACCAGCTTGATGAAGAACAAACAATTGAAGACTTTTTGCGTGCCTCTTCAGATCTTCAGGATGTCATTGCCAAATGCAGTGGGCGGTATCATGACTTCAACAACAGAGATAAGAAGAACCGCTCCCAGGTCACTGAGCTGCTTGAGAAGATAAACAAGATGGTCACGATGAATGGAGGAAGCTACTACACCACTGAGATGTTCCAAAAGGCTGAGAGGGCGATTGAAGAGGAGACGAAGAGGATCTTGAGAGAGAAGGAGGAGGAGACACTCAGAGCGGAGGAGGAACTAAAAGCAAAATATGAAGGAGAGTGCCTAAAGGAACAACAAGCCATCCTAAGTGCAGCCACCTTGGCATCAGCCAGAGGTTCAGCTGAAAGAGAAAACAACTTCACAAAAAATCCTCTGCTCTATTTGAGCTCTTTGTGTAGTATCCTCTGAGGTGGTGTCATCAGAAAAAAAACAAATAACTGCGGGATGGCATTAGGCATGTGACAATAGAACAAGGCATGAAGTACTGAAGACTGGGGGAAAAAGCACCACAATACTATACTGCAAAATCACATGACTTTTCATTAATGATAAAGTGGCATGGAAAATAATATTAGGATAGGACTTGATTTGCCCTTGATGACAAGTGAACTCATACAATTTGCTTACAATCATACCATTGAGTGACCTGCTTTAAATGCTGAAGCTAACGGAATCTGCTAACCCAACTTAAAATATCTGAAGTATATCATTGTTTTCCATCATCCTTTGTAACAGGAAACACACAGACGACTGTAATGGCAGAGAGAAAGAACCTGAATAATCATGAGTGTAATGATACATGCATACTTTGAGGTGTATTTTATATATTGATCTTGAGATTGGGACTTACTACTGCATCTAGCATATTTGAATGTGACTGCATGTACCTAGAATTCGGTATTAAAGCTATTGCTTCAACTGCACCTCGGACTCAAGTCTTAAACACGTTTGTGTTTATAGAATAATTGTACTACTGCGTTCACCTATACAATCCCTATTAGATCAGGGATTACTACAAGGAAGGAATGCATTTTATTGTTTAGAAGGAAGAACCCAGGTCTGGAGTACTGGAGTATCACTTTAAGATCAGAAAATTAGGCAAAAGGGGGGGTGTCATTAGGCCATCACCAGACCGGTAATGCAGGCCTTTTTGGCAGAGATCAAAGATGGTTTTGATTAGAGCAGGGATGGGCAACTTCAGTCCTCGCTGGCCAGAATGGTGTCACACTTTTCCCCATCCCTAGCAAACACAGCTGACTCAACTAATTGCATTCTAAACTGAAGATAATGTTTAGTTAATTATTGGAGTCAGGTGTGTTAGCTGGCTTGAAAATGTCATACTTCTCATGCCCCAGAGTACTGGAGTTGCCCATCCCTGGACTAGAGGGAGTACAGCAACAACCATAAGTAATTTTTTTGTAGCAGGTGAGGAGAATTTATGCAGAAGGTTAGGATAATTAATGGGACAGGTTAGGAGACTTTAGGTTAAGGATAGGAAAGGGGTTAGGGTTAGCTAAAATGCTCTCCTAACCTGCTACGAAACGTCCCTTCTGGTCGTAGCTGTACTGTTTCTAGTCATAACCATCAAAGATTGGCATCCTAGAGAGAGGAATGCACAGATCCTATATATATATATATATATACAGTGGGGCAAAAAAGTATTTAGTCAGCCACCAATTGTGCAAGTTCTCCCACTTAAAAAGATGAGAGAGGCCTGTAATTTTCATCATAGGTACACTTCAACTATGACAGACAAAATGAGAAAAAAAATCCAGAAAATCACATTGTAGGATTTTTTATGAATTTATCTGCAAATTATGGTGGAAAATAAGTATTTGGTCACCTACAAACAAGCAAGATTTCTGGCTCTCACAGACCTGTAACTTCTTTTTTAAGATGCTCCTCTGTACTCCACTCGTTACCTGTATTAATGGCACCTGTTTGAACTTGTTATCAGTATAAAAGACACCTGTCCACAACCTCAAACAGTCACATTCCAAACTCCACTATGGCCAAGACCAAAGAGCTGTCAAAGGACACCAGAAACAAAATTGTAGACCTGCACCAGGCTGGGAAGACTGAATCTGCAATAGCTAAGCACCTTGGTTTGAAGAAATCAACTGTGGGAGCAATTATTAGGAAATGGAAGACATACAAGACCACTGATAATCTCCCTCGATCTGTAACTAAGTAAACTTATATTCTGTTTTATTATATCTGATTAACAATATGAGTTCATAAGAAGGGATTGTGTGACACGGACAAGGAGTAATTAAAGTTAATGAACACCATTCCAACTAGAAAGAAAGGAATGGTTTGTAGATTAAGTAAACAGATAAGGTAGTTAACCTGTGGTTGAACCGACAAAACTGAGCTCTGGGGTGTTTTAGATAACCTAGGAATGCACTCACTGCCTTTTCTGTTAATTAGAACTGTCAGCTAAGTGGTTATCGATAATGGTGAGTCAAAAGTTAATTCAGTTGTGTTGTGTGTCCTGTGTATGTGCTAGGGGGGGTCAGAATGAACCTTTAAAGTTCCCTTTGACCCGGTCTGGAGGAGGAGGTTCATTTTAGGAGCAATGAAATGACGTCATGTTATTGTATATAAACTGTTGCTCGTGGTAACGTGGCAGCGCGCTCCGAGAATAAATTCCGTTACCTATTATTGATAAGACTGGTCTCCGTCTATTTTATGCAAACAAGAAACTTACAAATTCTCATAAAATAGGTTAAGGTTTTTCAATTAATGAAAACACATTGGTATAATTAAATTACAGTAACAGTAAAGTACATGTTGGATGAAAAATGTCACCACAGGCCTGATGGAAACAACAAATGTGTTGATAAACTTTCCAAATATCGACAAAACAATATGCACTAGATAGACAAGGTGGGATCTTTTTGTGTCTGCAAAATTTCTTATGCGGGAAACGGCAGTGAATGTTTATGCGCAAATATTAATATAATAACCGTGATATCGAAATAAACTCGGAGTCACGCAATGATATGTTGTCTGGTCCTCCAACTACGACTTGGGAAAGCATGCAGTGTATTAGGCTACAATTTAAATAAATGATGAACTTCACAGGGTGGGGAAAGTGCATTGTGATGAGCTTGATTCTCCTTTCCAATAAATATACAGGGTCTTATTCTGGTAATGTGATGATGAATGTTTGACAAATAAAAATAATTGAGCTCTTATCAATAATGATGTCATCATGTAGGCTATACCTGCACTGTATGATGTGGGCTAGAGTGCACGCGCCACGATCAGAGTGGACACATTCGCTACATAACATAACACTTGTTTTGTCAGAACCATCAGTAAAGTTGAAAATGCAATGGAAACCAGTTTTACTTGTACAGAACAAAAATATGAACACAACATGTAAAGTGTTGGTCCCATGTTTCATGAGCTGAAATAAAAGATCCCAGAAATGTTCCATACTCCCAAAAAGCTTATTTCTCTAAAATGTTGGTTTCATCCCTGTTAGGGAGCATTTGTCCTTTGCCAAGATAATCCATCCACCTGACAGGGGTGGCATATCAAGAAGTTGATTATCCAGCATGATTATTACACAGGTGCACCTTATGCTTGGGAAAATAAAAGGTCATTCTAAAATGTGCGGTTTTGTCACACAACGCCATCGATGTTTCAAGTTTTGTGTAATTTAATTGCTGACTGCAGGAATTTCCAGAGTCAGCCATCCCTGATGTTAGATACAGTGGGACTTTTTGTAAAAGAGCTTTATAAATGAAAACCTAGCAATTGATCAACTTATGTGACATCAAAGAGGGCCAACCAACTTTCCGGTAGAGAATGCAATGATGAATACTAAAACTGTCATCTGAAATAAAGCACAGTGCGCTATGATAAACTGCCTTTAACGGCTTTAATGAAGTTGCAACTGTGTTCATATAGATGATGTCGCCTGAACATGGATGGTGAGTAACCTTCTGTATTAAGACAGAAATGGGAACTTCATTTTTAGAACTGTAAGATAAGGGTGTAACATAAGGCTACAACGACAGGGCAAAGTAAAGTGTCTTTTAGTTAATAAGCAGTCACGTGGGGGCAAGGACACAAGGAGTCTTGCAGTAGAAACTGACCTAAGATCAGTTGTGTTCCCTCCCCAAATGGTTTGTAGGTAGGTAGGTATTGGTGTTGCGTAAACTGAGCCTAGATCTGTGTCTAAGGGCAACTTTAGTCTTCCTGGAGTGGGACGCAAACTGCAGATACCTTTTCTTTGCAATCATGTGACTAACACAGCGTTAGCCTTTCAGTCAGCCACGTGGGTCGAACCAATGATGAGATGGTACGTGAGTATCTGCTTCTATAAACCAATGAGGAGATAGGAGAGGCAGGACTTAACACACATTTTCTATTAAATCACGTGACTTACACTCAGAGAGGTGGGATAAGGCATTGGTCATAAACAGTAACACTGGGGGATTTTACTTAACTGTTTACTATCTTCAGAGATGCTCTTTACCACACATCTTCTATGAAATTACGTGACTTACACTAAGAGAGGTGGGATAAGGCGTTGGTCATAAACAGTAACACTGGGGGGTTTTATTTAACTGCTACTACTACTACTGTTTACTTTAATATTTGATTCAGGCTTTGCTATCTCCACCTCTGCCCATAAACCCTCCTGAAGGCTAATGCCTCGCTGTGTATTCTGGCCCGTCACCTTCCAAATCTTATCCTGTCAATTTATTGAATAAACTGCCAAATTCCATACATGAATTGACCCTAGCAATTACTTTAGTCTTGTTGTGTAACGTAATAGTGTCCTCTAATACATGGCAATAACTACCAAGGATGTAACAAATACATTATCATTAGCAGTAAGAGCTACAACAATTCAAATTGGGCTCTGAAGAGTAGATTCACGTCCCTGAAAAAATTTGACCTTCAGTAGTACATATGGGGGCATAAACATTTTTCTTTTTCCAAAGTACCTTTGCTACAGCGAGGGACATTGTTAATGTAACAAAGTCTCTCACAGGGTGACTCTAAGCGCAAAGGTTATTAGCAAGCATCTAATATACACTGCTCAAAAAAATAAAGGGAACACTAAAATAACACATCCTAGATCTGAATGAATGAAATATTCTTATTAAATACTTTTTTCTTTACATAGTTGAATGTGCTGACAACAAAATCACACAAAAATTATCAATGGAAATCAAATTTATCAACCCATGGAGGCCTGGATTTGGAGTCACACTCAAAATTAAAGTGGAAAACCACACTACAGGCTGATCCAACTTTGATGTAATGTCCTTAAAACAAGTCAAAATGAGGCTCAGTAGTGTGTGTGGCCTCCACGTGCCTGTATGACCTCCCTACAACGCCTGGGCATGCTCCTGATGAGGTGGCGGATGGTCTCCTGAGGGATCTCCTCCCAGACCTGGACTGAAGCACCCGCCAACTCCTGGACAGTCTGTGGTGCAACGTGGCGTTGGTGGATTGAGCGAGACATGATGTCCCAGATGTGCTCAATTGGGGAACGGGCGGGCCAGTCCATAGCATCAATGCCTTCCTCTTGCAGGAACTGCTGACACACTCCAGCCACATGAGGTCTAGCATTGTCTTGCATTAGGAGGAACCCAGGGCCAACCACACCAGCATATGGTCTCACAAGGGGTCTGAGGATCTCATCTCGATACCTGATGGCAGTCAGGCTACCTCTGGCGAGCACATGGAGGGCTGTGCGGCCCCCCAAAGAAATGCCACCCCACACCATGACTGACCCACCGCCAAACCGGTCATGCTGGAGGATGTTGCAGGCAGCAGAACGTTCTCCACGGCGTCTCCAGACTGTCACGTGCTCAGTGTGAACCTGCTTTCATCTGTGAAGAGCACAGGGCGCCAGTGGCGAGTTTTCTAATCTTGGTGTTCTCTGGCAAATGAAAAACGTCTTGCACGGTGTTGGGCTGTAAGCTCAACCCCCACCTGTGGACGTCGGGCCTTCATACCACCCTCATGGAGTCTGTTTCTGACCGTTTGAGCAGACACAGGCACAGTTGTGGCCTGCTGGAGGTCATTTTGCTGGGCTCTGGCAGTGCTCCTCCTAGCTGTAGTTGTAACTAACTACTCGCTAGCCTCTTTTACCAATAAAAGTCGCAGGTGGGGTATGAAAACTCACTAAATATAGCGCCTAAATTGGCAACACTGGTCGCAGCTACATTCAACGGTTGTGTTTGAGAGCATCAAACGCGTGGTGTATCATGGGCCAATTGTGACTGAATGATCTACTAATAATAATAATTTGTCGTTATTTATGATTCAAGCAAGGTGATCTTTCAAGTCGGCAGTCGCCTGCATTTTCAAACCAGCTCAACGTGTTTGTTGGGTGCGTCCCAATACTCTAAAAATGATACCAACATGTACTCCTATTCTGTACTGCGCCATCTGGTGGTGTGTGTAATGACGTGTTAATACCAGCTACCACAATAGCTTATTTACTGTAGCATAGTCAGTTTTGATAGATTAATTGTTTATGTGATTTTATATTTCATTGCAGAATGCACAGCGTCATTGTAGTTCTGTTGATGTGTTTGTCTCTTTGAGCAAAAATGAGTTTACAATTTCATGTTGTAGCTGCATTCACATGGTTCAATTGATAGACAGCCATTGCTAATTTGCTCACAGTTTAGATTCTACAGACCAAACATGTTTGATTCTGATTTCAAGACTAAAAGTAACATGTCTGTCATCCAACAGTGCAGAAAAAGCAAAAGGTAATGCTGAGGATTGTTCTGTTTGGGAAGACTGGTGTTGGGAAGAATGCAACAGCAAACACTATCCTGGAAAAAAACGTTTTTGATTCTCACCCCTGCTTCTCTGACAATAGAGTGTGACAAGGCTAGAGGGTGGATGTGAGAGAGGCTAGAGGGTGGATGGGAGAGATGGTTAGCTAAAGGACAAAACGACTTCACAACGACTTGTTGGCGCTGTTTCAGCTCATGCAGTATCCTCTGAGGTGGTGGTCATCAGATGGCATTAGGCATGTGACAGTAGAACAAGACATGAAGTACTGAAGACACTGAAGTACTGCAAATCACGTGACTTTTCATTTCATTATTGATAAAGTGGCATGGAAAATAATATTAGGATAGGACTTGATTTGCCCTTGATGACAAGTGATGGCCCGGATGCCAAGTGAACTCATATAATTAGCTTACAATCATACCATTGAGTGACCTGCTTTAAATGCTGAAGCTAACGGAATCTGCTAACCCAACTTAAAATATCTGAAGTATATCATTGTTTTCCATCATCCTTTGTAACAGGAAACACACAGACGACTGTAATGGCAGAGAGAAAGAACCTGAATAATCATGAGTGTAATGATACATGCATACTTTGAGGTGTATTTTATATATTGATATTGAGATTGGGACTTACTCCTGTATCTGGCATATTTGAATGTGACTGCATGTACCTAGAATTCGGTATTAAAGCTATTGCTTCAACTGCACCTCGGACTCAAGTCTTAAACACGTTTGTGTTTATAGAATATAGAATAATTGTACTACTGCGTTCACCTATACAATCCCTATTAGATCAGGGATTACTACAAGGAAGGAATGCATTTTATTGTTTAGAAGGAAGAACCCAGGTCTACTTGTAGAGTTTAACTCCAACCCAAAATTAGCACTAACTTCCCATCACTAGAGGGGGCCGTAACTTGGTTAACCGGGGCGTACTGCAGAATTAAAAACATCCTCCAGTGATTTTTGTTATTTTATTGGTGATAAGATATATCAAATATAAATACAGTAAAGTAGTAACACAGTTTTTATTTGACACAACTTCAAAGAGTTGGTCTGATGGGAATCCGTGATGTCGTTGGCCTCCAAACTTACTTGAGGAACAATGGAGAACAAAATAGGAAAGCCCCCCTCTTGTGCAATGTTATGACATACCTCGAACACCTATTGAGGTGTGCCTTTTAAGTAAATCAGGTGAAAAGGAGACTGGAATATCACTTTAAGATCAGGAAATGAGGCAAACAGGTGTGGGTCATTAGGCCATCACCAGACAGGAAATGCAAGACTTGGCAGAGATCAAAGATGGCTTTGATTAGAGCAGGGATGGGCAACTTCAGTCCTTGCTGGCCAACTTCAGTCCTTGCTGGCCAACTTCAGTCCTTGCTGGCCAACTTCAGTCCTCGCTGGCCAGAGTGGTATTGCACTTTCCCCCCATCCCTAGCAAACTCAGCTGACTCAACTAATTGCATTCTAAACTGAAGATAATGTTTAGTTAATTATTGGAGCCAGGTTATTCTCCTCACCTGTCATACTTATCAGGCCTCAGAGGACTAGAGTTGCCCATCTCTGCATTAGAGGGAGTACAGCTACAACCAGAAGTTACTTTTTTTGTAGCAGGTGAGGAGAATGTATGCAGAAGGTTAGGATAATTAATGGGACAGGTTAGGAGATTTAGGTTAAGGTTAGGGTTAGCTAAAAGGCTCTTCTAACCTGCTACGAGAAGAGACTTCTGGTCGTAGCTGTACTACTAGTCACAGTCATCAAACATTGGCATCCTAGAGAGGGGAATGCACAGAGATCTTATATATTTATATGTTCTGGATATTATTTGGGATATTGGCTGACGTGGTCTATGGTTTTGGGAGATAGAGATGACGGCTGAGGTGAAACCATCACCTTTTACATCAAACCTGAACGATGCAACTCTAGCAGTGGACTGGACAACTGGAGGAGTTGGACTTAACTTTGCTTAATTACAAGGTTTCCATCCAACCTTTTTAAGTGAGTAAAGTACATGTTAGATACATGTCACGACAGGCCTGATGGAAACAACATATGTTGGTAAACGTTCCAAATGTCGACAAAACAACATACGCTAGACAAGGTGTGTCTGTAAAATGAATTATGCGAGAAATGGAGGAACTGTCTTTATGCGCAAATAATAATATAATAACCATCAATCATATCAACGTAAACTTGAAGTCACGCAATGATAAGATCGTTTTATTGCACCTTATTTGTGAAACAAAGAGCTGATTTACTTACTGAGTTAACCATCCCTGAGACTGGGTGTGGTAACTCGTATGTCTAAAGTTCAGTAAAGATGTCAGGTACAGTGGGACTTTTTGTAAAAGGGCTTTATAAATGAAAACATAGCAATGTATCAAACTATGTGACATCAAAGAGGACCAACCAACTTTCGGGTAGAGAACGCAGTGATGAGTACTAAAACTGTCACCTGCAATTAAGCGCAGTGCGCTATGATAAACTGCATTTAACGGCTTTAATGAAATGGCAACTGTGTTCATATAGATGATGGCGCTGTAGTCGAGGACCGATAGGAACATAAAATAGACACAAAGGTGCAATGGGATAAAAAAAACATAAAATAAACATTTGTTTAACCCTTTAAAAAAGGTTGGTCTTATCATCCCATCTCATTGGTAAATACAGACACAAAGATGCAATGTAAAGCACCAGCAAAAAGATTGATAGGTAATCTCCCCGGATAAGAGGGAATTAATCAAACCTAGGGTTGCAAAACTCTGGATTTCATGCTTATTCCCTCCTGATTGCAGGAATCTTCCAACCAAGATTTCTGGATAATCTTTTTGGTAATTTACTGGAATTGTGCAACCCTAATCAAAACACATATTTTTGTTAACACATCTACAACTACCAATCTCTTCACAAGCTATCACCTAACAGTTATAAACAAACATGTTACAATTGGCCCTCTGTATCAGGTGACACTGGGGGTATCAACTCTCCCTCAGAGTTTCCCTGCCCTGTGGAGGTAGAAGGGCTCCACAAACACACTGACCACACTGATGAAGAGACAAATATATGAGGCATAAAGCAACTGCCCAGAATCTAAGATTCCAAGAAAAGTTAAAACCACTAGCCATGGGAGGTAGTTCACTGTCATAGACACCATGATAATCAAAATGATCTTAAATACCCTCATCTTCATGTTATTTGTCTCCTCTATCTATCTCCCTCCCTCTCTCTCTCCCCTTCACGTGGACCAGGCTGTTTCAGAGCCCTGAGAACTGAGAGGCAGCAGAATAACATCAATGCAATTAAGACCAGAATTTTACCCAAAGACACATAATAAGAAATGTCGTTCAACAGTTCAACAGAACCTAATCACAACCAGCCAAACCAATCCAGAACACCCCACCTTGTATCTCAGGGGTCTGTACTTCAGGAAGACCACAGGGTGGACAACTGCCAGGTATCGCTCAAAACATATACAGCACTGGAACAGGGGGCGGCCTGGGATTATAAAACCATTAAAGAATGATGCTATAGCTAGGATAGGGGGAATAGGGAGGTGTATGTAGACAAAGACAGCCTACAGGCAGTAGAGGATCTCGGATGCAGCCAAGTTGAGAGCGAAGAACTCTGAGGCCATCATCCCTCCAGCTCCAGTCAGTATCAGCCAAAGGACATAGCCATTGGTGGATAGACTCAGGATGAGGTTTAATTGTACCTAGCTCAGTTCTAAGAGAGACAGATCTATAGGCTACATCATATACCTGCCAACCCATCTGTGTGGCATATCACATTGCCAACCTTTGTAGCTACACCTAAGGACCACATGCCATGCAGATATCCTACTCAGTGTGACAGGAACCACAACTATCAATGTACCAATGGGATCCTGAGTTGCGCAGAGATCTAAGACACTGCATTGCAGTGCTAAAGGTGTCACTACAGACCCGTTCCCGGGCTGTACCACAACTACTGGCTGTGATGGGAAGTCCCATAGGGTGGTGCACAATTGGCCCAGCGTCGTCCGGGTTAGGGCAGGGTTTGGCCAGGGTAGGCCATCATTGTAAATACGAATTTGTACGTAACTGAGATGCAAAGTTAAATAAAGGTTAAATAAAAAATGTGATTGATGAGGATGTGTTGCTATTGTAGGCCTACTTGTTAGGACTAGGGTCCTTTTTTCTCAATTTCCACCTGACTGACCTGTCCATAGTGAACTGCCTGTTACTCAGGCCCTGAAGCCAGGATATGCATATAATTGTTACCATTGGAAAGAAAACACTTTGAAGTTTGTAGAAATGTTAAACTAATGTAGGAGACTATAACACAATAGATATGGTAGGAGAAAATCCAAAGAAAAGCAAAACGGAGCGTGTTTTTTTTGAGAGCCCATGCTATTACAATGGAAAGTATAGGGAAATATCTAAATCCAGCTCCCGGGATGCAATTCCTATGGCTTCCACAGGGTCTCAGCAGTCTATGTTCAAGGTTTCAGGCTTGTAACTTCAAAAACGAAGAAGGAATATCCGTTTTAGTAGAGGGAAACAGTCTTGGAAATTTGTGTTTGGGCGTGCGAGGAAGACAAGACGTACCTGCTAATATCGGTTTCCTATTGAACGTGCTTATTTCCGTATGAAATATTATAGTTTGATTACATTTTAGGGTATCTGAGGAGTCAATAGAAACATATTTTGACTTGTTTTAACATAGTTTAACGGTAGATTTCCGGATTCCTTTTTCTGAAAGTTGAACGAGTGGATTACTCAAATTGATGGGATATAAAAAAGGATTTTATCTAACAAAACGACACTACATGTTATAGCTGGGACCTTTTGGATGACAAATCAGAGGAAGATTTTCAAAAAGTGTATATTTAATCGCTATTTGTGAATTTATGAAACCTGTGCTGGTGGAAAAATATGTTGTGGGGCGCCTTCCTCAAACAGTCACATGGGATGCTTTCGCTGTAATGGCTAATGTAAATCGGACAGTGCAGTTAGATTAACAGGAATTTAAGCTTTTAAAGCTTTTTTTAAGATATAAGACACTTGTATGTACCTAAATGTTTAATATCCATATTATTTGTGATTATTTATTTGAATTGCGCGCCCACCAGTTTCACCGGAAATTGTCCCGCAAGTGGGACGCCTAGCCCTAACAGGATTTATTAAACACAGAGTTGGTTGGTGATACTGCATGCTAGACAAAATAATATATGTTCTTGACATGCTAGAAGAAATATAAGTTATTTATCAAGTTGGATACAATGATACAGAATTTTAAAGAGACCAAAACGTGAAGGCAAAGGTTACTGAAGTGTCCTCTGACATTGGTTCACTCTTTGTTAGCTGTAGGCTCCTCACATATTATCGTACTGTAACTCAGATCGTAATCTCTGCTCAGTCAGTCTACGTCTCTAGCTGTTTGTTACTATTCAGATCCTGTTATCCTGCTGGGCCTTTTTTCAGGCTCCGCACCTGGTTTCCTGCAACCCACCCGAGCTTCCCCTGGCCTGCACTCCATCTTCCCCCTGTGTTTCAATAAATACTTTGGTTACTTCATCCCAATCCCCTCGTCTGAGTCTGCTCTTGGGTTCCCCTGTTCCACTCCGTGTAACACTGTGGCTTAACAGCATCTTTCACAAGGAAACATAATGGCCTAATAGAAGTGGGATTTGTATTTATTTATTAGGCCTACGTACAATTGCAACTGGACAAAAAGGTAGCATCCTACATGAAATAATAATTTAAAGAAAAAAAGCTGACAGAGATGGTCGCCTTGCTTCGAGGTCTTAGGAAACTATGCAGTATTTTGTTTTATTTTAATGTATTATTTCTTACATTGTTAACCCTATTACGTACAGCCGTGAATAATTATTGGATATAAACTCAGCAAAAAAAGAAACGTCTTGTTTTCAGGACCCTGTCTTTCAAAGATCATTCGTAAAAATCCAAGTAACTTCACAGATCTTCATTGTAAAGGGTTTAAACACTGTGTCCCATGCTTGTTCAATGAACCATAAACAATTAATGAACATGCACATGTGGAACAGTCATTAAGACACTAACAGCTTACAGATGGTAGGCAGTTAAGGTCACAGTTAAGAAAACTTAGGACACTAAAGAGGCCTTTCTACTGACTCTGAAAAACACTCAAAAAAGGATGCCCAGGGTCCCTGGTCATCTGCGTAAACGTGTCTTTGGCATGCTGCAAAGAGGCAGGAGGACTGCAGATGTGGCCAGGGCAATATATTGCAATGTCCGTACTGTGAGACGCCTAAGACAGTGCTACAGGACGGACAGATGATTGTCCTCGCATTGGCAGACCATGTATAAGAACACCTGCACAAAATCGGTACATCCGAACATCACACCTGCGGGACAGGTACAGGATGGCAACAACAACTGCCCGAGTTACACCAGGAACACACAATCCCTCCATCAGTGCTCAGACTGTCCACACAATAGGCTGAGAGAGGCTGGACTGAGGGCTTGTAGGCCTGTTGTAAGGCAGGTTCTCACCACACATCACCGGCAACAACGTCGCCTATGGGCACAAACCCACCGTCGCTGGACCAGACAGGAATGGCAAAAGATGCTCTTCACTGACGAGTCGCGGTTTTGGTGGATTCGCTTTTATCGTCGAAGGAATGAGCGTTACACCGAGGCCTGTACTCTGGAGCGGGATCGATATGGAGGTGGAGGGTCCGTCATGCTTTGGGGCAGTGTGTCACAGCATCATCAGACTAAGCTTGTTATCATTGCAGGCAATCTCAACACTGTGCGTTACAGGGAAGACATCCTCCTCCCTCATGTGGTACCCTTCCTGCAGGCTCATCCTGACATGACCCTCCGGCATGACAATGCCACCAGCCATACTGCTCGTTCTGTGCGTGATTTCCTGCAAGACAGGAATGTCAGTGTTCTGCCATGACCAGGGAAAGCCCGGATCTCAATCATTTTGAGCACGTCTGGGACCTGTTGGATCGGAGGGTGAGGGCTAGGGCCACTCCACTCCAGAAATGTCCTGGAACTGGCAGGTGCCTTGGTGGAAGAGTGGGGTAACATCTCACAGCAAGAACAAGCAAATCTGGTGCAGTCCATGATGAGATGCACTGCAGTTCTTAATGCAGCTGGTGGCCACACCGGATACTGACTGTTACTTTTGATTTTGACTCCCCCTTTGTTCAGGGACACATTATTCCATTTCTGTTTGTCACATGTCTGTGGAACTTGTTCAGTTTATGTCTCAGTTGTTGAATCTTGTTATGCTCATACATATATTTACACGTTAACTTTTTAGGGATAGGGAGCAGCATTTTCACTTTGGATGAATTGCGTGCCCATAGTGAACTGCCTCCTACTCTGTCCCAGCTCCTAATATATGCATATTATTATTACTATTGGATAGAAAACACTCTGAAGTTTCTAAAACTGTTTGAATTATGTCTGTGAGTATAACAGAACTCATAGGGCAGGCAAACTTCCAAGCAGGAAGTGGAAATTCTGGGGCTGGTTGATTTTCAACTCATCGCCTATCCACATCCCAGTAAGATATGGATCTGTTCGCACTTCCTACGCCTTCCACTAGATGTCAACAGTCAGTAGAATGTGGAATGAAGCCTCTAGTGTGATGTGGGGCCGGATGGGAGGGGAATGAGTCAGTGGTCTGGCAGAATGCCAGTTCCTGGTTATGCGCAGTACTCATGATATCGCCATGAGTTCCATTACTCTGTAGACAAAAATGAATGCTCCGGTTGGAACGTTATTGGATATATGTGATGATAACATCCTGAAGATTGATTCTCTACTTAGTTTGACCAGTTTATATGTTATGTTGCCAGAATCAGTTCAGCCTCCGGGCTTCTCCATGCATCGCGCCGACAGAGATAAACACCTCTCTGTGAAGAGGAAGGGCGGGAGTGCATGCTTCATGATTAATGACTCATGGTGCCATCATAACAACATACAGGAACTCAAGTCCTTCTGCTCACCTGACCTAGAATTCCTTACAATCACATGCCGCCCATTTTACCTACTAAGAGAATTCTCATTGGTTATAGTCACAGCTGTGTACATTCCCCCTCAAGCAGACACCAAGACGGCCCTCAAGGAACTTCACTGGACTCTATGTAAACTGGAAACCATATATCCTGAGGCTGCATTTACATTGCCTTGCGAAAGTATTCGGCCCCCTTGAACTTTGCGACCTTTTGCCACATTTCAGGCTTCAAACATAAAGATATAAAACTGTATTTTTTGGGGAAGAATCAACAACAAGTGGGACACAATCATGAAGTGGAACGACATTTATTGGATATTTCAAACTTTTTTAACAAATCAAAAACTGAAAAATTGGGCGTGCAAAATTATTCAGCCCCCTTAAGTTAATACTTTGTAGCGCCACCTTTTGCTGCGATTGCAGCTGTAAGTCGCTTGGGGTATGTCTCTATCAGTTTTGCACATCGAGAGACTGACATTTTTTCCCATTCCTCCTTGCAAAACAGCTCAAGCTCAGTGAGGTTGGATGGAGAGCATTTGTGAACAGCAGTTTTCAGTTCTTTCCACAGATTCCCGATTGGATTCAGGTCTGGACTTTGACGTGGCCATTCTAACACCTGGATATGTTTATTTTTGAACCATTCCATTGTAGATTTTGCTTTATGTTTTGGATCATTGTCTTGTTGGAAGACAAATCTCCGTCCCAGTCTCAGGTCTTTTGCAGACTCCATCAGGTTTTCTTCCAGAATGGTCCTGTATTAAACTCCATCCATCTTCCCATCAATTTTAACCATCTTCCCTGTCCCTGCTGAAGAAAAGCAGGCCCAAACCATGATGCTGCCACCACCATGTTTGACAGTGGGGATGTTGTGTTCAGGGTGATGAGCTGTGTTGCTTTTACGCCAAACATAACATTTTGCATTGTTGCCAAAAAGTTCAATTTTGGGTCCATCTGACCAGAGCACCTTCTTCCACATGTTTGGTGTGTCTCCCAGGTGGCTTGTGGCAAACTTTAAACGACACTTTTTATGGATATCTTTAAGAAATGGCTTTCTTCTTGCCACTCTTCCATAAAGGCCAGATTTGTGCAATATACGACTGATTGTTGTCCTATGGACAGAGTCTCCCACCTCAGCTGTAGATCTCTGCAGTTCATCCAGAGTGATCATGGGTCTCTTGGCTGCATCTCTGATCAGTCTTCTCCTTGTATGAGCTGAAAGTTTAGAGGGACGGCCAGGTCTTGGTAGATTTGCAGTGGTCTGATACTCCTTCCATTTCAATATTATCGCTTGCACAGTGCTCCTTGGGATGTTTAAAGCTTGGGAAATCTTTTTGTATCCAAATCCGGCTTTAAACTTCTTCACAACAGTATCTCGGACCTGCCTGGTGTGTTCCTTGTTCTTCATGATGCTCTCTGCGCTTTTGACGGACCTCTGAGACTATCACAGTGCAGGTGCATTTATACGGAGACTTGATTACACACAGGTGGATTGTATTTATCATCATTAGTCATTTAGGTCAACATTGGATCATTCAGAGATCCTCACTGAACTTCTGGAGAGAGTTTGCGGCACTGAAAGTAAAGGGGCTGAATAATTTTGCACGCCCAATTTTTCAGTTTTTGATTAGTTAAAAAAGTTTGAAATATCCAATAAATGTCGTTCCACTTCATGATTGTGTCCCACTTGTTGTTGATTCTTTACAAAAAAATACAGTTTTATATCTTTATGTTTGAAGCCTGAAATGTGGCAAAAGGTCGCAAAGTTCAAGGGGGCCGAATACTTTCGCAAGGCACTGTATTTTAGCTGGGGATTTTAACAAAGCAAATTTGAGAACAAGACTACCTAAATTCTATCAGCATATTGATTGCACTACGCGCAGGGCCAATAACCTTGACCACTACTATTCTAACTTCCGTGATGCATGCAAAGCCCTCCCCCGCCCTCCCTTCGGCAAATCTGACCACGACGCCATCTTGATCCTATCGTCTTATAGGCAGAAACTCAAACAGGATGTACCAGTGACTAGAACCATTCAACGCAGGTCTGATCAATCGGAATACGTTCCAGTCAGCTTCAGAGAACATCGACCTATACGCTGACTGAGTTTATAAAGATGTGCATTGGAGATGTTGTACCCACTGTGACTATTAAACCATACCCTAACCAGAAAACGTGCATGGATGAAGGCATTCGCGCAAAACTGAAAGCTCAAACCACCGCATTTAACCATGGAAAGCGATCTGGGAATATGGCTGAATATGTACATTGTCGTTATTCCCTCCAAGGCAATCAAACAAGCGAAATGCCGGTACAGAGACAAGTCGGAGTCGTAATTCAACGCCTCTTACACGAGACGTATGTGACAGGGTCTACAGGAAATCACGGACTACAAATAGAAAACCAGCCATGTCACGGACAATGACGTCACGCTTCCAGACAAACTAAACACCTTCTTTGCCCGCTTTGAGGAAAATACAGTGCTACCGTCGCTGCCCGATAAAAACGACTGTGCCACCCCCTCTCCTTCTTCGTGGCCAGCATGAGTAAAATATTTAAACGTGTTAACCCTCGCAAGGCTGCTGGCCCAGACAGCATCCCTAGCCGCGTCCTCAGAGCATGCGCAGGCCAGCTGGCTGGTGTGTTTACGGACATTTTCAATCGCTCCCTATCCCAGTCTGTTGACCCCACATGCTTCAAGATGGCTACCATTGTTCCTGTACCCAAGAAGGCAAAGATAACTGAACTAAATGACTACTGCCCTGTAGCACTCATCATGAAGTGCTTTGAGAGACTAGTCAAGGATCATATCACCTCCACCTTACCGGCCACCCTGGAACTAGTTCAGTTTGTATACCGCCCCAACAGGTCCACAGACGATGCAATCACACTACACACTGCCCTATACAATCTGGACAAAAGGAATACCTAAAAATGCTGTTCATTGACTACAGCTCAGCATTCGACACCATAGTACCCTCCAAGCTCAACATCAAGCTGGAGGCCCTGGGTCTCAACCCCGCCCTGTGCAATTGGGTCCTGGACTTTCTAACGGGCTGCGCCCAGGGTGGTGAAGGTAGAGAACAACATCTCCACTTCGCTGCATGCTCAGCCCCCTCCTGTACTCCCTGTTAACCCACGACTGCGTGGCCATGCACGCCTTCAACTCAATCATCAAATTTGCAGACACCATAACAGTAGTGGGCTTGATTACCAACAATAACGGAGCGACAGCAGTGGAGAAGGTGGAAAGTTTTAAGTTCCTCGGCGTACACATCACAGACAAACTGAAATGGTCCACCCACACAGACAGTGTGGTGAAGAAGGTGCAACAGGAGGCTGAAGAAATTTGGCGTGTCACCCAAATCCCTGACAAACTTTTACAGATGCACAATCAAGAGCATCCTGTGCTACATCTGTGTTGTCAGTACTCTCATCAATAGCCAGGGAAAAATGCTCAGCCTGACTGAGCCCTTCCAGAACAATCCTATGCACATCATCCGCCAGTGCATGGACACGGCTTCTGGCTGTTGACGCAGACAGGGGCACCTGTTTGACAGATGCAAGTATGCTATCCATAGACTTGTCGGTAGCCAATTCCTCCAAAACCATCACCATGCACTTTTTAAAAACCTCTGCATCTGTGAAGGGCATGTTGTGTTTGGTTAAAACCCAGGTATGCTTTTAGGGAGGCACTTGTGACCTTCTGAAGGAGGATTCTGCTGCTGTGTTTGTAGCTTGTAGTCAATGCTTCCATTTTTCTGCATCCGGCCTCTGTCTGGGGCGGGAAGGCCACTTTGAAAGTGCCATGCTTAGATTCATAATGCCGTCTGAGATGAAATTCTTTGCAAATCAGCGACATTTTCATTGCAAATAAGACACACTGGCTTGGCATTGGAGAAAGATGAATGCATATCTCTCTGGTCATTCTTCCCTGAAACGTTTTATTTTTATTATCCACCTTTCTTTTGATACTTTTTGAGAGCGACATGTTCTCTTGCGATCAAGCTAATTGTTCTGAACGCATGTTGACATTTTAAAAAGTAGTGTAAAAGTCTATGTAGACCTGTTTTTTCCCCCACCAATCAATGCACAGAGAAATAAACCAAAAATAATAATTGAATAGAGATATTGGTGATTTTATGAACTTGATCAGATCGAAATAATTTTGTCACTGAATGTATTATGTACTAATCAAATGTGTTAAAAATGTTGTTCAATTTGTAGTGTAGGCCTTTTAACTGTGCTAATATTATATGCTAATTATGATTCTTGTTACGGTGCGTGAATGAGGACCCAAAAGCGAATTAACGTAAACAGAGCTTCTTTAATAACAAAACAAACGTAGGCTCAGATGGACCGGCAGATTCCGACAGGACAGGACAAGGTTGCAGCAAACATGACGATAGTCTGGTTCAGGCATGAATAACACAAACAAGAATCCGACAAAGACAGAAACAAAAACAGAGAGAGATATAGAGGACTAATCAGAGGGAAAAAGGGAACAGGTGGGAAAAGGGGTGACGAGGTAGTTAGGAGGAGACAAGGAACAGCTGGGGGAAAGAGGGGGAGAAAAGGTAACCTAATAACGACCAGCAGAGGGAGACAGGGTGAAGGGAAAGGACAGAAACAAGACACAACATGACAATACATGACAGTACCCCCCCACTCACCGAGCGCCTCCTGGCGCACTCGAGGAGGAAACCTGGCGGCAACGGAGGAAATCCTCGATCAGCGCACGGTCCAGCACGTCCCGAGAGGGAACCCAACTCCTCTCCTCAGGACCGTACCCCTCCCAATCGACTAGGTACTGATGACCACGGCCCCGAGGACGCATGTCCAAAATCCTACGGACCCTGTAGATGGGTGCGCCCTCGACAAGGATGGGGGGGGGGGGGGGGGGGGGGGGAAGACGAGCGGGGGCGCGAAGAACGGGCTTGATACAGGAGACATGGAAGACCGGGTGGACGCGACGAAGATATCGCGGAAGAAGAAGTCGAACTGCGACAGGATTAATGATCTGAGAAATACGGAACGGACCAATGAACCGCGGGGTCAACTTGCGAGAAGCGGTCTTAAGGGGAAGGTTCTGAGTGGAGAGCAAAACTCTCTGACCGCGACAATATCTATGACTCTTAGTTCTACGCTTATTAGCAGCCCTCACAGTCTGCGCCCTATAACGGCAAAGTGCAGACCTGACCCTCTTCCAGGTGCGCTCGCAACGTTGGACAAAAGCCTGAGCGGAGGGGACGCTGGACTCGGCGAACTGAGATGAGAACAGCGGAGGCTGGTACCCGAGGCTACTCTGAAAAGGAGATAGCCCGGTCGCAGACGAAGGAAGCGAGTTGTGGGCGTATTCTGCCCAGGGGAGCTGTTCTGACCAAGACGCAGGGTTGCGAAAAGAAAGACTGCGTAAGAGGCGACCAATAGTCTGATTGGCCCGTTCTGCTTGACCGTTAGACTGGGGGTGAAAGCCGGAAGAGAGACTGACGGAAGCCCCAATCAAACGGCAAAACTCCATCCAAAATTGAGACGTGAATTGCGGACCTCTGTCCGAAACGACGTCTGACGGAAGGCCATGAATTCTGAAAACATTCTCGATGATGATTTGTGCCGTCTCTTTAGCAGAAGGAAGCTTAGCAAGGGGAATAAAATGAGCCGCCTTAGAGAACCTGTCGACAACCGTAAGAATAACAGTCTTCCCCGCTGACGAAGGCAGTCCGGTGACAAAATCTAAGGCGATGTGAGACCACGGTCGAGAGGGAATGGGAAGCGGCCTGAGACGGCCGGCAGGAGGGGAGTTACCGGACTTAGTCTGCGCGCAGACCGAACAAGCAGCCACGAAGCGACGCGTGTCATGCTCCCGGGTGGGCCACCAAAAACGCTGGCGAATGGAAGCAAGCGTACCCCGAACGCCAGGGTGGCCGGCTAACTTGGCAGAGTGAGCCCACTGAAGAACGGCCAGACGAGTAGGAACGGGAACGAAAAGAAGGTTCCTAGGACAAGCGCGCGGCGACGGAGTTTGAGTGAGTGCTTGCTTTACCTGCCTCTCAATTCCCCAGACAGTCAACCCGACAACACGCCCCTCAGGGAGAATCCCCTCGGGGTCAGTGGAGGCTACTGAAGAACTGAAGAGACGAGATAAAGCATCAGGCTTGGTGTTCTTAGAGCCCGGACGATAAGAAATCACGAACTCGAAACGAGCGAAAAACAGCGCCCAGCGCGCCTGACGCGCATTAAGTCGTTTGGCAGAACGGATGTACTCAAGGTTCCTATGGTCAGTCCAAACGACAAAAGGAACGGTCGCCCCCTCCAACCACTGTCGCCATTCGCCTAGGGCTAAGCGGATGGCGAGCAGTTCGCGGTTTCCCACATCATAGTTACGTTCCGACGGCGACAGGCGATGAGAAAAATACGCGCAAGGGTGGACCTTGTCGTCAGAGAGGGAGCGCTGAGAAAGAATGGCTCCCACGCCCACCTCTGACGCGTCAACCTCGACAACGAACTGTCTAGTGACGTCAGGTGTAACAAGGATAGGTGCGGATGTAAAACGATTCTTGAGGAGATCAAAAGCTCCCTGGGCGGAAACGGACCACTTAAAGCACGTCTTGACAGAAGTAAGGGCTGTGAGAGGGGCTGCCACCTGACCGAAATTACGGATGAAACGACGATAGAAGTTCGCGAAGCCGAGAAAGCGCTGCAGCTCGACGCGTGACCTAGGGACGGGCCAATCAATGACAGCTTGGACCTTAGCGGGATCCATCCTAATGCCTTCAGCGGAAATAACAGAACCGAGAAATGTGACGGAGGAGGCATGAAAAGAGCACTTCTCAGCCTTCACAAAAAGACAATTCTCTAAAAGGCGCTGGAGGACACGTCGAACGTGCTGAACATGAATCTGGAGTGACGGTGAAAAAATCAGGATATCGTCAAGGTAAACGAAAACAAAGATGTTCAGCATGTCTCTCAGGACATCATTGACTAATGCCTGAAAGACAGCTGGAGCGTTAGCGAGGCCGAAAGGAAGAACCCGGTATTCAAAGTGCCCTAACGGAGTGTTAAACGCCGTCTTCCACTCGTCCCCCTCCCTGATGCGCAGGAGATGGTAAGCGTTACGAAGGTCCAACTTAGTGAAAAACCTGGCTCCCTGCAGGATCTCGAAGGCTGAAGACATAAGAGGAAGCGGATAACGATTCTTCACTGTTATGTCATTCAGCCCTCAATAATCTATGCAGGGGCGCAGGGACCCGTCCTTCTTCTTAACAAAAAAAACCCCCGCTCCGGCGGGAGAGGAGGAGGGGACTATGGTACCGGCGTCAAGAGCTACAGACAAATAATCTTCGAGAGCCTTACGTTCGGGAGCCGACAGAGAGTATAGTCTACCCCGGGGGGGAGTGGTTCCCGGAAGGAGATCAATACTACAATCATACGACCGGTGTGGAGGAAGAGAGGTGGCCCTGGACCGACTGAACACCGTGCGCAGATCGTGATATTCCTCCGGCACCCCTGTCAAATCACCAGGCTCCTCCTGTGAAGAAGAGACAGAGGAAACAGGAGGGATAGCAGACATTAAACATTTCACATGACAAGAGACGTTCCAGGAGAGGATAGAATTACTAGACCAATTAATGGAAGGATTATGACAAACTAGCCAGGGATGGCCCAAAACAACAGGTGTAAAAGGTGAACGAAAAATTAAAAAAGAAATGGTTTCGCTATAATTACCAGAAACAGTGAGGGTTAAAGGTAGCGTCTCACGCTGAATCCTGGGGAGAGGACTACCATCCAGGGCGAACAAGGCCGTGGACTCCCTTAACTGTCTGAGAGGAATGTCATGTTCCCGAGCCCAGGTCTCGTCCATAAAACAGCCCTCCGCCCCAGAGTCTATTAAGGCACTGCAGGAAGCTGACGAACCGGTCCAGCGTAGATGGACCGACAAGGTAGTGCAGGATCTTGAAGGAGAGACAGGAGTAGTAGCGCTCACCAGTAGCCCTCCGCTTACTGATGAGCTCTGGCTTTTACTGGACATGAAGTGACAAAATGACCAGCAGAACCGCAATAGAGACAGAGGCGGTTGGTGATTCTCCGTTCCCTCTCCTTAGTCGAGATGCGGATACCTCCCAGCTGCATAGGCTCAGCACCCGAGCCGGCAGAGGAAGATGGTAGTGATGCGGAGAGGGGGGCAACGGAGAACGCGAGCTCCTTTCCACGAGCTCGGTGACGAAGATCAACCCGTCGCTCAATGCGAATAGCGAGTTCAATCAAGGAATCCACGCTGGAAGGAACCTCCCGGGAGAGAATCTCATCCTTTACCTCTGCGCGGAGACCCTCCAGAAAACGAGCAAGCAAAGCCGGCTCGTTCCAGCCACTGGAGGCAGCAAGAGTGCGAAACTCAATAGAGTAGTCTGTTATGGATCGATTACCTTGACATAGGGAAGACAGGACCCTGGAAGCCTCCTCCCCAAAAACAGATCGATCAAAAACCCGTATCATCTCCTCCTTAAAGTCCTGATACTGGTTAGTACACTCAGCCCTTGCCTCCCAGATTGCCGTGCCCCACTCACGAGCCCGTCCAATAAGGAGAGATATGACGTAGGCGACACGAGCAGTGCTCCTGGAGTAAGTGTTGGGCTGGAGAGAAAACACAATATCACACTGGGTGAGGAACGAGCGGCATTCAGTGGGCTCCCCAGAGTAACACGGCGGGTTATTGATTCTGGGCTCCGGAGATTCGAAAGCCCTGGAAGTGGCCGGTGGATCGAGGCGGAGATGGTGAACCTGTTCTGTGAGGTTGGAGACTTGGGTGGCCAGGGTCTCAACGGCATGTCGAGCAGCAGACAATTCCTGCTCGTGTCTGCCTAGCATCGCTCCCTGGATCTCGACGGCTGAGTGGAGAGGATCCGAAGTCGCTGGGTCCATTCTTGGTCGGATTCTTCTGTTACGGTGCGTGAATGAGGACCCAAAAGCGAATTAACGTAAACAGAGCTTCTTTAATAACAAAACAAACGTAGGCTCAGATGGACCGGCAGATTCCGACAGGACAGGACAAGGTTGCAGCAAACATGACGATAGTCTGGTTCAGGCATGAATAACACAAACAAGAATCCGACAAAGACAGAAACAAAAACAGAGAGAGATATAGAGGACTAATCAGAGGGAAAAAGGGAACAGGTGGGAAAAGGGGTGACGAGGTAGTTAGGAGGAGACAAGGAACAGCTGGGGGAAAGAGGGGGAGAAAAGGTAACCTAATAACGACCAGCAGAGGGAGACAGGGTGAAGGGAAAGGACAGAAACAAGACACAACATGACAATACATGACAATTCTGGCCCGCCGACTATTAACTCTATACATTTTTTGGGCTTGAAGCCAAACATAGTTGACAAACCCTGGTCTGTAAGCTTATGCTACCCATCACCTCACCTCTATCAAACAGTCCGAATCAAAAACTGAAAATGCAATTTGTCCATGATATACTCAAACTACATTCAAAGAAATGGGTACATTTTCTTACTTAGATGCCTCAATTAAATGAAATATTTGACCTTTTATTTTTCTGGTCTTTTCCTCTTTTTGGGTGAACCATGTTTGGTTAGCATTTACCAGCAGTGAAAAATATGTCAGTTTTAAAGGCTTTTGGCATCTACATTTAACAGTGATAGTGGTCTATAAGATCCAGAAAGCTGCTCAGCCTCCTGCTTATGCAACACAAATCTGATGTCAATTCTAAAGTATGTCGACGTGAGCCATTCCTAAATAACATATCCACTTCTTATCTTTTTAAAACGTTATTCTTACATTATGTATCACACAAATATAAATGTTTCTAGTTTTTCAAGTTTTGATGCCGTACTTCAGAGCAGTGGCATAAAACATGACACTCACACAACTCACTATCTTCAGCTTGTTGCCAAAACCTCCACTCAGCAGTTTATCTTCTGAACAGCATGTAAAACAACATGTTGGTTGTTAGCCTGTCCAGCACAGTGTCAAAGCTAACTAGCGAGACCCTCCTTCCTCCAATTGGCTATTGCGTGGATGCAATGCTCATAATTTGCATAAAGTTGGGGACTTTCTCCATTTTGGATGCAAGCTCTCTCGTCGCCAACTGTTGAATTGCTGAATGTCTCCTTATTAAAATCACAGATTTCTGAAACCCCTGCCCCCCTTGATTTCCTGGACTCCACTGTCCTGTCGGCACGGTGAATGGAGAATCCATCGAGTTGTATTGCCATGGGGTAGCTTGTCTTAGAGCCATGTTTCAGAAAAGCAGAGAATATTGCAGTTTTGAGAGTCCCGTTGGTAGACAATCAAAGATCAGATGTAATCCATCTTATTATCAAGTGACCAGTAGAATGCCAACAGGTGGCCGGTTCTCCTTTTACCTTAATCTCACCAGTAACACCCCTCTCTTGCCTCTGTAACATCACCGTTTCCTCTTGGTAGCCCAAAATTGGGTCAGAGTGACAGAAAGATCCCAGGGCAGATGAGGCGAAGTTGAAACCGGAATTGAGGTTAGTAAACTGCCGATCCGATGTTCAAAAGTTCTTGTCGATAGCGAATACATTTCGGGAAGATAAAGTAAAAATAAACGTTAATAGAATCACAAAATAGCCAAGTTGGGTCGGCGCTTGCAAAATGGCGGTCATCCAGTACGGTACCATCTTCCATCAATTCCAGCTACATCTGGTCTCACAAACAGGGTCTGAACATGTAGGACTGACCCTGCTTAGCTTCAGAGGCAAACCAACAGTGGGTTGCAGGGTGCGATGTTGCTGGAAATAATGTGCCTAAACAGGTCGCCCCTTGTTCCAGTGCTGTATATGTTTTGAGTGCGACCTGGCAGTTGTCCATCCTGTGGTCTTCCTGAAGTACAGACCCCTGAGATACAAGGTGGGGTGCTCTGGATTGGTTTGTTGTGATTGTGTTCTGTTTTACTATTATGATTGTACACCATCAAAATGTCCGATATCATGTGTCTTTGGGTGAATTTCTGGTCTTAATTGCATTTATGTTATTCTGCTTCCTCTCAGTTCTCAGGACTCTGAAACAGCCTGGGCCGGGGGAAGGGGAGAGAGAGAGGGAGGGGACAAATAACATGAAGATGAGGGTGTTTAAGATCATTTTGATTATCATGGTGTCTATGACAGTGAACTACCTCCCATGGCTAGTGGTTTTAACTTTTCTTGAAATATTAGATTCAAGGCAGTTTTTTTATGCCAAATATTTGTGTTTCTACATCAGTGTGGTCAGTGGGTTTGTGGAGCCCCTCCTCTACCTCCACAGGGCTGGGAAACTACCCTGTATCAGAGGTTTCTGAGGGAGAGTTGATACCCCCAGTTTCACCAGATACAGAGGGACAATTGTAACCTGTTTTTTTTTTTTTACAAATGTTATGTGATATCTTGTGAAGAGATTGGTAGTTGTAGATGCCCTGGCAAAAATATGTACGTTTTGATTAGGGTTGCAATTTTCCGGTAACGTTACCAAAACGTTTTTACATGAATTCTGGTCGGAAGAATCCCGTATTCAGGAGGGAATAACGTGGAAATCCAGAATTTGCAACTCTAGGTTTGATTAATTCCCTCTTATCTGGGAAGATTCTTGCTAGTGCTTCACATTGCATCTTTGTGTCCGTATTTAATAGTGAGATTGGACGATAAGACCCAAATGTTTTCAACGGTTAAACAAATGTGTACAAAGTGTTTTTTTGCATGTTTTCTTTTCATTTTTGAATCGTTCATATTCAATAAATGCTTCTGTTGAACCACTCATGTCTGTTACTGTTGATAGAGCAGTAACAATCTGGCAATCATGCAGTCATTAAAAATAAATACACATTTGGATCTCTTAACTGGGTTTGTGTCCAGTCAGAGTAAACAGACTATTTTCATGTCAGGTCAAGGGAAATATCATATACTTCACACGAGTGCAGGCAGGCTGTCAGGGGGGCAGACACTCCTCTTGTCTCTGCTCTGTTTCCAAAATGCCACCCTGTACCCTATCCTTTCACAGAAGTGGTGCAAATTTGGGGGGTTGAAAGAATTTGCAAATTTGTATCCTACTTTTCCCAAACTTTCAACAAACATATTCTGACATACAGTATACTACTTACACTTTTTTTGTATTGTATATTTCAATATATTAACCTGAATTCCTTACCACCCAAATAGATGTATCACTACCAAACATAGTGAACAAGTTGCAACAAAATGAGAATCATGAAGAGTAGTGCTCATTTTAATCATTTTCTTCTATTACAGATTCATTGTAGACATTTGTATCTGCCTACCAAATTAATAAAATAGTAAAAACATGATTTTCAAAATCTTTACATTGAAATTAGAGAAATATAATCTCTATTGTTCTCTGTCAAATGTTCAATGCTGACTGTATGAATCTGAAATTACTCATGTATCTAACTAATTATGTTGTTCAATGTTTAAATGATCACTTTATATATCTTTATTTTGGCACAATAACAGGTGTTTTGGTGTCAAGTTTCCATCATAGAGATAAATGGAGGACCCTGGATGCATATAACTGGCGTAATCATACCCAGCTTCCAATCGGCTCATTCATTCCCCCTCTTCTCCCCTGTAACTAATCCCCAGGTAGTTGCTGTAAATGAGAGTGTATTTTCAGTCAACTTACCTGGTTAACTTAAAAATAAAAAATAAGGCTGTTGAATAGCCACCACTAGTCAGATACCTGCTCCCCTGCCTCCCCCGGACATCCCGTTTTTTGTTGTTGATTTAATTGTTGTATTATATGTTCAAGGCAAGCAATAGGCAAAATACATTAATGGTTGTCTCAGTGCCTGTATTGTCCAGTGGTTACAGCAGATGACCCCAGCATACATATACCAGAGCTGGCGTGTGGTTGAATCCAGCCCACGGCTGCCCTTTGAATTTTTGGAGGGACTAGTACTCTTTTAGTTACTCTGTGTGGGCTGTACTTGTACTCTTGCTCAGTAATTTCTGCAGAAAGTAACTTACTTTTTACTCTGTTACATTTTACCAAATTTATTTCATTTTCATAGATTATTATATAGATTATTATATCACTGTCTGAATTTTATTTTTATTTTTACATGAATCGATATTGGTTCCCCTTTACGTCTGTATGAACGTTTCATGACCTCTTGACCAACAAAATGTTTCCAAAATAGCTCTCCAAAGTCCATTAGCTCTCAAAGTGTCTTACGGCAATTCCGATGAGAGGAGGTTGGTGGGTGGTAAATAACCGTGCGGTTTAGTTGTGATCCGGTTGGTCATCACCTCGTGGACAACCGTGTACAAACAGCCAGAATTAATCAAAGTGCAGTTTGAGGAATTTGAATACGACATGAATGAAGAGATATACTATTTTCCCTGGACATTTGGCTACAGATTTACCTTAACTAAAGCGGATTTGGAAAATGTTGAAGAAGTAACGATGTGTCCGAGCTGCTCGCTCGACACAAAAAAACAGTGCAAAGGACGGCTATCTGCAAACAAACAGGTGGGAGGTGGAGAGAGCCCAATGGATGCTTCCGTCGGATTGGTCGATAAGCACAGAGAAGAGAAGATGGTGGTCGTAAAGCGTAAAAGATAAGTTGATGATTGTGAGGGGGAATTAACTGAGGGAGGAAGAGTGCAAGAATAGGGGGGGGGGGGGGGTTCTTGAAGATGCAGAGTCGCATCCTGATGGTTATGATAGAGATGAGTTTAGCCCAATGGGAGTGAGATTCCTAGAGAATGTAGATCCAGGCCTTTTGGCTGATCAATATGTGGTATCAAGTTGGGAGGAAAATATGTTGAATACTGTTAATCGGTGAAGGTAACCAGAAGTGGAATTGTGATGTTTGTTTGTGTTTCTTCCACCCAGAGGGAGCGGGTACTCTGTGCCTTGCTTTGCTCTTAGGAACAGGGCACCATTGAAAGGAGTAATTTCTGGGGTAGCGTTAGGTGTGGTGGAGCAATTTAATTTGAGTATTCCTGGGGTTTGTGATGCACGCTCTTTGGTGTGACACACCAGGCTTTTCTAACCATTGCCATGGTTATCAACTGTACCACAGGAATGGAACGTAAATAGAAAATACAGTGGCTTGTGAAAGTATTCACCCACCCTTCGCATTTTTCCTATTTCGTTGCCTTACTACCTGGAAGTAAAATTATTTTTTTTAGGGGTTTGGATCATTTGATTTACACAACATGCCTACCACTTTGAAGATGCAACATATTTTTTTACTGTGAAATTAACAAAAAGGACAAAAGTCAATACTTTGTAGAGCCACCTTTTGCAGCAGTTACAGCTGCAACTTGGCACATCTAGCCACTGGGATTTTTGCCCATTATTCAAGGCAAAACTTCTCCATCTCCTTCAAGTTGGATGGGTTACGCTGTTTTTTGAGATCCCAGGCTCTTATTATGGAAACCTATTGCTTCTATGTAAATCCGTCTCCCAGATTGAAATTCCTATGGCTTCCACTTGACATGAACAGTCTTTATTCAACGTTTCAGGCTTCTTTTTTGAAAAACGAACAAGAATTTTCAGTTTTTGTTAGGAGACCACCTGAAGACCAGTCTTTCGGCATGCAAGGGAGAAGGCGCGCACTTACAAATATTGTAGTTTATTTACATTTTAGAGTACCTGAGGATTAGATAGAAATGTTGTTTGACTTGTTTGGACGAAGTTTACTGGTAGCTTTTTGAACTCCTTTGTCTGCATGTTGAACAAGTGGATTACTGAAATCGATGGCGCCAACTGAACTGACTTTTTGGGATATAAAGGAGTATTTTATTTAACAAAATGACCATTCATGTTGTAGCTGGGACCCTTGGGATTGCAAACAAAAGAAGATCTTCAAAAGCAAGTGATTTATTTAATCGCTATTTGTGATTTTGTGAAGCCTGTGATGGTTGAAAAATATGCTGATATGGGGCGCCGTCCTCAGACAATCGCATGGTATGCTTTCGCCGTAAAGCCTTTTTGAAATCTGACAACGCAGTTAGATTAACAAGAAGTTAAGCTTTTAAATGGTATAAGACTGTTGTATGTTCATGAATGTGTAAGAGTATGATTATTCATTTGAATTGCGCCCCCTCCAATTTCCCCTGATGTTGTCGGCTTGTGTCCCGCTAGCGGGACACCTAGCCGTCATACCACAGATTCTCAATTGGATTGAGGTCTGGGCTTTGACTAGGCCATTCCAAGACATTCAATGTTTCCCCTTAAACCACTCGAGTGTTGCTTTAGCAGTATGCTTATGGTCATTGTCCTGCTGGAAGGTGAACCTCCGTCCCGGTGTCAAATCTCTGGAAGACTGAAACAGGTTTCCCTCAACAATTTCCCTGTATTTAGCACCATCCATAGTTTCTTCAATTCTGACCAGTTTCCCAGTCCCTGCCAATGAAAAACATCTCCACGTCATGATGCTGCCACCACCATGCTTCACTGTGGGGATGGTGTTCTCGGGGTGATGCGAGGTGTTGGGTTTGCGCCAGACATAGCATTTTTCTTGATGGCCAAAAAGCTCAATTTTAGTATCATCTGACCAGAGTACCAGAGTACCTTATTTCATATGTTTGGGGAGTCTCCCACATGCCTTTTGGCAAACACCAACAACAACATGTTTGCTTATTTTTTATTTAAGCAATGGCTTTTTTCTGGCCACTCTTCCGTAAAGCCCAGTTCATTGGATTGTACGGCTTAAAGTGGTCCAATGGACAGATACTCCAATCTCCACTGTGGACCTTTGCGGCTCTTTCAGGGTTATCTTTGGTCACTTTGTTGCCTCTCTGATTAATGCCCTCCTTGCCTGTTCCGTGAGTTTTGGTGGGCGTCCCTCTCTTTGCAGGTTTGTTGTGGTGCCATAATCTTTCTATTTAAAAAAATAATGGATTTAATGGTGCTCCATGGGATGTTAAAAGTTTTGTATATTTTTTTATAACCCAACCCTGATCTGTACTTCTCCACAACTTTGTCCCTGACCTGTTTGGAGATCTCCTTGGTCTTCATGGTGCCGCTTGCTTGGTGGTGCCCCTTACTTAGTGGTGTTGCAGACTCTGGGGGCTTTCAGAACATGTGTATATATACTGAGATCATGTGACACTTAGATTGCACATAGGTGGACTTTATTTAACTAATTATGTGACTTATGAAGGTAATTGGTTGCACCAGATCTTATTTAGGGTCTTCTTAGTAAAGGGGATGAATTCATATGCACACACCACTTTTCCGTATTTGTTTAAATTTAATTTTTTGAAACAAGTTATTTTTTCCACTTCACCAAGTTGGACTATTTTGTGTATGTCCATTACATGAAATCCAAATAAAAATCTATTTAAATTACAGGATGTAATGCAACAAAATAGCAAAAACGCATAGGGGGATGAATTATTTTGCAAGGCACTGTAGGTGTTGTTGGGGCAGCTGCAGAGTGGTATTTGGGATTACTAGATTTAACTGCAGAAGATTTACAGGGGTTGTTGATTGGTAGAGCCCCATCCTCCCAGCCCGGCGGCCTGGTGTAGGATCATCTAAGGTTAAAATTGTGTAACAGGGTGTTTTTTTATGAGTGTAGGGTTAGTTGGTAGGGCCATTTTATTCCTTCTTCCTTGTACATTTTTGCATCACAAAGCATAATGGATGTCTACTCCATTCCAGTTGGTGTCAGTAATGCAATATATTGGATGCCAACTGCCATTAAACCTCCCTGAAGAAGTCCTTTAAAAACTCTGTATCTCAGCATTTCCCAAACTCGGTCCTGGGGACCGTAAGGGGTGCATATTTCATTTTTTTGCCCTGGCACTACACAGTTGATTATTTTAAATAACCTGTGTAGTGCTAGGGCAAAGAATAAAATATATGCACCCCTTGGGGTCACCAGGACAGAGTTTGGGAAACGTTAACATAGCTCCATGGCTCTTGAAGTGACGTCTTCACTCCTGAGGATATTTTTTCTCTTGGGTTCTTAGCCAGATGCCATCAGAGGTCATTTGTAATTTAATTACCTGTTGTCTTTGTAACATTATATATTTCTGGAATAAGATAAGTATTTCTAAGACATAATTTTGCTGTTGAAATTGTGTTTTCGTGGTGAGTGTAAATCAAATTTCTAGGTAGCTAAAAAGCTAGTTATCTTTGGCTAACCCAGCATTTGACAGACATAGCTCCCCATATTATCTTTGTTTGTTGGCTAACTAGCCACCTTGTCATTGGCATACAAAGTGAACAAGTTAATTAGATGTGTTTGGCAATATCTAACTATCACATTATAATGCCACTAGATATTCTGGCTAAGCTAGCTAGCTGCATTGTCAACCATGTAGCTAGTTAACGTTAGCTAACCAGGTCAATGGGTCAGTCCACCGCAGCATCTTCCCATGCATTGCTCATTCTCATTGTGTGTGTGGGTGTCTAAATATCTTTCTGTTTTTATGGCCTGTAAGCACATCTGCCAAACATTCTGTGTATCATCTCAGTAAGCTCTTTGTGCCATATACTAGATATGTTTTTGTATGTGTGTTTCTTTATTTACAGCTTGTAGTGCCACAGCTGAGGGGAAGGAGAATGGGCAGCCAAGAAAACAAAATATCCTTCAAAGTGGAAAGAAGAGGTTCAGAAGAGAAGGAGGTTGGAGGATAAATCCGGTTTTGTCTAGAAGGGATACCTATTTTGTCAAATTGACTTTTCGTAGCAGGTTAGGAGAATATACACAGCTGGTTAGTAGAAGACTTAGGGTTACCTAAATTGAAAGAAAAAAAATTCGATATCTACAGTGTTTGATAATTTATTGCTTACATGATTCTAACCGGGATACCTACCTTCCAATGATGAAATGTGTCTGATTTGCACAGTAGTAACATGATTGATAGTGAAATGACGATGTTGATTGTCATTTCAAGTTCTTAACACTTACCTGATCCTCCTTGATATTTTATTGAGTGAAAAATGTTTCCAACTAGATGTAAATATTTGTATTAACACATTCACCATCACGTGCTTGAAATGATATTGTGAAATGTATTCTCATTACTGCTATTGAAATTGTGTAATGATTCCAATGTCTCATACCATATACCTTTTTTATGAATTTGAGCACATTGATATATTTTAAGTTAACTTTGAATGACCGTAATTGAAACTGTACAGCCCACGGCAGGGATCATCAACCAGATTCAGCAGCGGGAAGATATTTTTCTTCAGCGGATGGTCGAGGGGCAGGAACATAATTACAGCTAATTTGTAGACAGCAAATTCACAAGAAGCCTAAATGGATATACAGTTGAAGTCAGAAGTTTGTCTTGTTGACAAACTATAGTTTTAGCAAGTCGGTTAGGAAGTCTACTTTGTGCATGACACAAGTAATTTTCTAACAATTGTTTACAGACAGATTATTTCACTGTATCACAATTCCAGTGGGTCAGAAGTTTACATACACTAAGTTGACTGTGCCTTTAAACAGCTTGGAAAATTCCAGAAAATGATGTCATGACTTTAGAAGCTTCTGATAGGCTAACTGACATAATTTGAGTCAATTGGAGGTGTACCTGTGGATGTATTTCAAGGCCTACCTTCAAACTCAGTGCCTCTTTGCTTGACATCATGGGAAAATCAAAAGAAATCAGACAAAAAATTGTTGACCTCCACAAATCTGGTTCATCTTTGGGAGCAATTTCCAAATTCCTGAAGGTACCATGTTCATTTGTACAAAACAATAGTATGCAAGTATAAACCCCATGGGACCAGGCAGCCGTCATCCTGCTCAGGAAGGAGACACGTACTGTCTCCTAGAGATGAACGTACTTTGGTGCGAAAAGTGCAAATCTATCCCAGAACAACAGCAAAGGACCTTGTGAAGATGCTGGAGGAAACAGGTACAAAAGTATCCATATCCACATAACCCGAAAGGCCGCTCAGCAAGGAAGAAGCCACTGCTCCAAAACCGCCATAAAAAAGCCAGACTACGGTTTGCAACTGCACATGGGGACAAAGATCGTACTTTTTGGAGAAATGTCCTCTGGTCTGATGAAACAAAAATAGAACTGTTTGGCCATTTTCACTGTAGTGTCCAAAACGTCTTTCAAGCTGTCAGGCATTCCCTTGGCAGCAAGAGCCTCTCGGTGGATGCTTCAGTGTACCCAAGTGGCGTCGGGAGCACTTGCTTCCATGCGCGTTACCACTCCACTATGTCTCCCTGTCATGGCTTTTGCATCTTCAGTACAGATACCAACATGAGCAGCAGTTACGTTTGGCTACATACGGAGCGTCGTTGAAATTTCCGCAATGAGAGTAACGGTTAATGTGATTGTATGTTAATTATTTAACTAGGCTACCTGTATTTGACATTGTTGTTATTTCGCTGAACACTAGATGGTTTAATTTTATTTTTGCCAGTGAAATGAGGCTACTCAGGCGAGAAAAAAACCTCACCCAAACGTATAGCCACGTTGGTATATATAAATGGACGGTTTGAAAATGTGAAAAAAAATTTGAATAACATTTTTATTTTGCGTACCCCCATCAGTTTGGGAATACCTGCTGTAGTGAATAGAGTGCCATTTGGGACACAACCTGGTGTTGGGAGAAGATGAACACGCAAATGCATCACGAGAAGATTTGTTAACTAGACAAGTCAGTTAAGAACTAATTCTTATTTTCAATGACGGCCTAGAAGCAGTAGGTCAACTGGCTTGTTCAGGAGCAGAACGACAGATTTGTTTTACCTTGTCAGCTCAGGGATTCGATTCTGCAACCTTTCAGTTACTAGTCCAATGTCACATTCTGACCATAGTTCTTTTGTGTTTTCTTTGTTTTAGTGTTGGTCAGGACGTGAGCTGGGTTGGGCAGTCTATGTTTTGTGTTTCTATGTTTAGGTTTCTGTTTCGGCCTAGTATGGTTCTCAATTAGAGGCAGGTGTCGTTAGTTGTCTCTGATTGAGAATCATACTTAGGTAGCCTGGGTTTCACTGTTGGTTTGTGAGTGTTTGTTTCCTGTGTTAGTGTTTGTGCCACACGGGACTGTTTCGGTTATATTTACTTTGTTATTTTGTATTGTGTCATGTTCAGTTTATGCGATTTAAAACATGGACACTTACCACGCTGCGTTTTGGTCCGATCCCTGCTACACCTCCTCTTCAGACGAAGAGGAGGAAATCTGACGTTACATCCAACACAATAACCACTAGGCTACCTGCCGCCCCAAGATGATCATCAAGTTGTCACTTGAAATTCCTCCTTTACTCCAAAAATATTATCAAAGACACGACAGACAAATACATCTGAGTATTCCAATATTAAGATTTAAGGCTGAAATGACATTTTTGCATCTACCTATGAATTTTGAGGTTTGTTGGTATTTTGGTCTGTTAATATTAGTCTTTTCAGAAAGTAACGTAAGAAAAAGAAGAAACCCGCACACTGCTCTTGGTAGTATCACTGCTCTTGGTAGTATCACTGCTCTTGGTAGTATCACTGCTCTTGGTAGTATCACTGCTCTTGGTAGTATCACTGCTCTTGGTAGTATCACTGCTCTTAAATAAGCTTTACGTATCGGCCTCAATAAACATCAAAATGTCAAAATCTTGATAAAAATGTATATTTTCATTAGTTTATCATACCAGCGTCGTAAGAATTTCATGAATACGAACCACATTAAAATGGACATACACCCATAATTTCAAAGCTTGCTACATCGAATTACACCTAATTTAAATGCCCATTTCATAAAGAATGTAACAAACAGGACTATACTATATGTAGTAACTTAATTTGAAGAGATGGCGATTGGGTCTAGAAATGTGTTTAGCATGTCGTAGTCTAGATTCAGTCTACATGTTTTTAACTGCCATTTCCCGAAAGTCAAACTCTTCCCACACGCCAAGTCACTTTTCTCAGTTTCAGAAGTATCTACATAAAACACATTGTGTGTGGCTATTCTTCAATATATTCCAGAGACTTGTCCATAGGGATCTATTGACATGTTGTAAAAGAAAATATAATCTGTATAAACCTTTCTTAGAAAAATGTGTCAAAACGGCATTCTTTAGCATTTTACAGATAGAAAGAAGAAAAAAGTATTTATCCACAATCTGCTCTGAGTTATTCCAGTCCTGGAGTATCAAAATGACACAAAAATATTAAGTCTGACAATCTAGTGTCCAGAAAAGTATTATATTCAACTGGTAAAAGTTGCTTGTGATGTGATTAATTAAGGGGAGATAAAATCCTGAACAATGTATTTTCCTATATTTGATGTTTTTATTATTTTGGTGTTCAAATTCAAATTGTAACGCAAAAAAAAACATTTTTGGTAACCTGTTTTGATATTGCGTCTGTCTCCTGGGGTGTGTTGTGGTTGTGCCTGTCACAGACGCTGGACCTGATCCAAATCTCTGCTCCACCCGACTCTTCCCTGCCCCACCTGTGTGTTACGACACACTGATGATTTAATCAAGGTGCGTCCAAAATGTCTCCACATTCCCTATATACTGCACATCTTCTGACCAGAGCCCTTGATATGGTATAGGGTGCCATTTTGGACACAGGCCAGAGCACCAACAAGAGGAGTATCTGACCCCCTGCCTGCAGGTGTGTTTCATATTACCCTTGACCTGACATGCAAATAGCTTGTTAATTCTGACTGGAGTCAAACCCAAATGTACATGCAAAGACCTCTAATAGTTGCATTTTTTTCATTATGCTCTACAAAAAGCAAAAGACATAAGTAGTTAAACACAATCATTTATTGAATATGAAGGATGAAAACAATAAATGTGGGTCTAATCGTCGCATCTCACTATCAAACCTAGGGATGTAAAATTCTGGATTTCCTTGCATTTCCTTCCTGATTAAGGGGATATTCTGACAAGGATTTCTGGAGAACCTTTTTGGTAACGTTACCAGAATATTGCAACCCTAATCAAAACACATCCATATTTTTGCCAGCGCATCTACAACTACCAACTTCTTCACAAGGTATCACGTAACAGTTGTAAACAGGTTAAAATTGGCCCTCTGAATCAGATGAAACTGGGAATATAAACTCTCCCTCAGAGACCTTTGATGAAGGGCAGTTTCCCAGCCCTGTGGAGGTAGAGAAGGGGCTGCACAAACCCACTGACCACACTGATGTAGAGAGACACATATTTTGCATTAGAAAACTGCCCCATATCTAAGATTCCATTTAAAGGTAAAACCACTACCCATGGAAGGTAGTTTGCCATCATAGACACCATAATAATCAAAATGATCTTAAATGCCCTCATCTTCATGGTATTTGTCCCCTCCCTCTCTCTCTCCCCTTCACCTGGCCCAGGCTGTTTCAGAGCCCTGAGAACTGAGAGGCAGCAGAATAACATAAATAAAAGTAAGACCAGAACTTCGCCGAAAGACACATAACATATGACAATTTGGTGGTCTTTTAGAAGGATAGAATTAAAACAGGACCCAATTACAACAAACCAAGCCAATCCAGAACACCCCACCTTGTATCTCAGGGGTCTGTACTTCAGGAAGACCACAGGGTGGACAACTGCCAGGTAGCGCTCAAAACATATACAGCACTGGAACAGGGGGCGGCCGAGGAACATAAAACCACTAAAGAATGATGCTATAGCTAGGATAGGGGGAATAGGGAGGTGCATGTAGACAAAGACAAAGACAGCACACAGGCAGTAGAGGATCTCAGATACAGCCAAGTTGAGAGCGAAGAACTCTGAGGCCACCGTCCCTCCGGCTCCGGTCAGTATCAGCCACAGGACGTAGACATTGGTGGGTAGACTCAGGATGAGGTTGACTGCATAGCAGGCCATTTTTAAAGTATAAACTGGCTCCAGATAGCCAGAGAGGACAGTGGAATGGTTGGAAGAGTTCATTTTTGTGCAAGCTCAGTTACAAAATGCGGGCTTTAACATTCCAATGACCACACAGAAATAGAGAGAGAGAGAGAGGGAGAGAGAGTGTGACAACAACACCACAATGTTAACTCTCCATATCAAAGGCACATCAGAAAAACATCATTCAGAATATTAGTCAGTGTCTGCACTTTCCAATGAAAATAACCTACATTTAATTGTAAGGAATTGACATACAAGCATTTCACTCATTTCCATTGCTAATATCAGAGACAAAAAATGGTAATCCAACCTGAACACTGTGATTGATGTCTCTTCTTGTTGCTGTCTCATTGTGATTGTTTCTCTCCTTAGAACTGAGCATGGTACATATATAGGCTACATCAAATACCTGCCAACACAACTGTGTGGAATATCACATTGACAACCTCTGTAGCTACTCCCAAGGACCACATGCCATGCAGATATCCTTCTCAGTGTGACAAGAACCACACCTACCAATGTGATTGATGAGGATTTATAGGAATTGAAACTGTAGGCCTACTTGTTAAACACAGAGCTGGTTGGTGGCACTACATGCTTGCCAAAAATAATATATGTTATTGAAATGCTCAAAGAAATATAAGTTATTTATTAAATAGTACACAAGGCTTACTAAAGAGAACAAAATGTGTATGCAAAGGTTAAGGTCCTCTGACATTTTCTCAGTCTTTGTTATCTGTATCCTCCTCATATCAATTATAGTAGTACTGGTGGCACTCATTGGATCTGATTAATTTGATGAAATACAAGTTCATCTGTGAGGAATACAACACAGAACCACTCATCCTCAACCACACAACTCAGTGCTCCCGTCTGTAAACTGATGCTGCCCTTCCCCTCACTTGATGGACCACACCTGACATGCAAATGTGATCCACTGGTTATGACAACACTTTAGAATGATTGAAGAGAACATGCCGTGTTGTGTGGAACGTGTTAGGGATGGATATGGACCTGAGTTATTCCTGATCAGGTCAGGTCAAATGTGTCACTTATTTACATTATTTTTTAAATGTAAAATGCAATTTGCCAATGATTTCCAACAAATACATTCAAACAAACAGATACATTTTCGTTTGTAAATGATTCAATTCTATGAAAAAAATATACATTTATTTTTCTGGTCCTTTCCTGTGTTGGATAAACCTTGTTTGGTCAGCATTTACAAGCAGTTTTATAATCTAGCTGCAGTTTTAAAGGATTTTGAGATCTACATTTAACAGTGATAGTAGTCTAGAAGATCCAGAAACTCCTCCTGCTTACAGAAATACAATTTGTAGCCAATTGTAAAGTCTGTGGTTGTTAGTCATTCCTAAGATACTCATATAACATCACAATAAAATGTGTTAATCATTTTAAAATAATTGAATGGTAAACAGGACTAACTTATTGATTAAAAACTGAAGTTGATAACATGACATTTACATTATATCCAATAAATATACTTTTTTATAACATTAACGGTACATTATCTATCACATAAGCATAGTTTAACATTGAAAATGATGTATGACAGAAATCAGATTAAGTCAAACTAAACATCTTGTCGATGCCAAACCTCAGAGCAGTGACATATAACAGGACACTCACACCACCTTCAGCCACCTTGTTGCCAAAGCCTCCCTTCAGCGGTTAATCTTCTGAACAGCATGTAAAACATGTTGGTTGTTAGCCTGTCCAGCACCATGTCAAAGCTAACTAGCGAGACCCTCCATTCGGCTATAGAGCGGTCGCATCACTGAGCATTTGCATAAAGTTGTAAACTTCTTGAACTTTAGTAAGATCTCTCTAGTTGCCAAATGTTAAATGACTGAATGTGTCCTCCCAATGGATATTACGGATTTCTAGTAGCTTAGTAACTGAAAGTAGTGAGCATTATGAGCACCCCGTAAAAATAAGTATTCTCTTCCTGAGAGACCTCTAATACAGGGCAGTTTCTCAGCCCTTTGGAGGTAGTGGCTTAGCTGCACAAACCCAGTCACCACAGCAATGATGAGAGACACAATCAAAGCCTGATGTAATCTAGATCCCAACTTCCTGCTGCTACCATTAGCATTGGGAGGTAGTTCACCACCATAGCTATAAGGATGATCAAAATGACATTATCTTCATGTTGTTTGATCCCTCCCTGCTCGGGGCATTTCAGAGAACTGAGAGGCAGCAGAATAACATCACGAATAAAATCACGATGGCAGCGCTCATGGTCAGTTTAAAGCAGGAGGCAAACAAACCCATGAAAAATATGTCCTAACAGAACCGGATCACAACCATTGATTCCGACCCTGTATCTGAAGGGTCTTTACTTTAGGTAGACCACAGGGGTTGACCACTGCCAGATAGCGCTCCCCACAGACACAGCACTGGAACAGGGGCTGAGCAGCAATCAAGAAACCAGAAAAAAATTGCACAGCAGACCAAATATAAACACATAGTAAATTATAACTCATCGAAAATATGTCAAACAGGCAGACAATCATTTCAGACATTGTCAGGTTGAGAGCGAATAATTCTGTGGCCATTGTCCCTCTGGTTCCAGTAACTATCAGCCACAGGACATAGACATTGGTGGGGAAACTCAGGATGAGGTTAATTGCATGGAACACAACTAATAAGGTCTCTGGTTGAGATGTAAGGCCGGTGATGTTGACAACAGAGGAGAAATAAGAATCCCTCTTCAGAAGTGTTCATCACCTCTCTGGAAGCTTCTTCTGTGGGTACAGATGGAGGGTTGAACGGTTGAGTCCTGGAAATCATCTCAAATGTCACCCGTGTTATAGTCCCGAACCCCTTCAAACATTCAACCTCCAGCTGCGTACCCCCTCTAGCAGCAGGGCCAGGGCACTCTCAAGTGTTGTTTTTTGCCATCACTGTTAGCCTGCCACCCACGCACTATACAATACATTTATTAAACATAAGAATGAGTGAGTTTGTCATAACACGGCCCGTGGGAAGTGACAAAGAGCTCTTATAGGACCAGGGCACAAATAATAATATAATAATCAATCATTTTGCTCTTTATTTAACCATGGTACGTGGTTGCACGGGAATCAGTGTCTTACCTGCGTGATTTTCCAAGGCAGGATCCTCTGCGCGCAGCCCAATCCAGAAATCTGGCAGTGGCTTCTGATTAAATTAATTTGTCACAGAACCGCTTGTTGCAATTTCGATGAGGCTCTTTTGTTCAGATATCGGTAAGTGGACTGGAGGCAGGGCATGAAAGGGATAACGAATCCAGTTGTTTGTGTCATCCGCGTCGGGAAAGTACCTGCGTAATTGCGCACCCAACTCACTCAGGTGCTTTGATATATAGCTGTTATGAATCCCTTTGGCCCGGCAATCTAGGGGGGGGGGGGGGGGGGGGGGGAATGGTAACGAGACCCGTAACATAACTCATGCAAAGTATAATAGTGATAAAGTAGCAGTGAGAACGAAAAAAACCCACAGACAACTAAATTACCGTCAAACACAGGGTTTATTTTTAAACACATGGTAAAAGGGGGGGCGGGGGGGGGGCAGGAAGAGGGGCTGAGCTGGACCCAAGGAAAGAAACAAATATCCAAAAACCCCTAAACTAGACTAGCCTACTTCAATACAGCTAACTAACCAAAAATACTGATAATCCGCCCAGTTGTAACTACTGTTCTTAGACAAAGTAGTCCTACGGGTAGTGTATGTCCATGGGCAACTTGTCTTGGTTCCCCCTTTTCCCACCATAACAAAAACAATACTCACAGGGTAATGGACAAAGTGACATGTAGTTGATAAACCAAACAAGAGATCTACAGAGAGATTGCATGACAGAGAGATTGAGCTCCAGAAGAAACAACTGAATGGGCTTTTAAACCAAGGAAAAGGGGATGTGATAGGGTAATGGAAACAGGTGATTGGGGAATGATGATTGTCACCTGTGAGGGGAGAAGGAGCGTAAAGAAACACAGGATACTTGTATTTGTAACAATCAGATTTGAAATGTTCCATAAGCTTGAGTTAATTTGCACACAAACAATCATACAATGAGAAGAGCTCCAACTTCTTAATCATAGCCTCAATCGTGTCCCACACATTTAATATAGTTGTGGAGAGTCCCTGTAATTCTAGATTCTGATCATTCAGGTGAGAAAAAACATCACCCAGATAGGCCAGTCGTGTGAGAATCTCGTCATCAAGCAAGCAGTCAAACAAGTGAAAATTAGTCACTTTTCTCAGTTTCAGAAGTATCTACATAAAACACATTGTGTGTGGCTATTCTTCAATATATTCCAGAGACTTGTCCATAGGGATCTATTGACATGTTGTAAAAAAAAATATATTCTGTATAAACCTTTCTTAGAAAAATGTGTCAAAACGGCATTCTTTAGCATTTTACAGATAGAAAGAAGAAAAAAGTATTTATCCACGAACTGCTCTGAGTTATTCCAGTCCTGGAGTATCAAAATGACACAAAAATATTAAGTCTGACAATCTAGTGTCCAGAAAAGTATTATATTCAACTGGTAAAAGTTGCTTGTGATGTGATTAATTAAGGGGAGATAAAATCCTGAACAATGTATTTTCCTATATTTGATGTTTTTATTCTTTTGGTGTTCAAATTCAAATTGTAACGTAAAAAAAAAACATTTTTGGTAACCTGTTTTGATGCTGCGTCTGTCTCCTGGGGTGTGTTGTGGTTGTGCCTGTCACAGACGCTGGACCTGATCCAAATCTCTGCTCCACCCGACTCTTCCCTGCCCCACCTGTGTGTTACGTCACACTGATGATTTAATCAAGGTGCGTCCAAAATGTCTCCACATTCCCTATATAGTGCACATCTTCTGACCAGAGCCCTTGATATGGTATAGGGTGCCATTTTGGACACAGGCCAGAGCACCTACAAGAGGAGTGTCTGACCCCCTGCCTGCAGTTTTGTATCATATTACCCTTGACCTGACATGCAAATAGCTTGTTAATTCTGACTGGAGTCAAACCCAAATGTACATGCAAAGACCTCTAATAGTTGCATTTTTTTATTATGCTCTACAAAAAGCAAAAGACATAAGTAGTTAAACACAATAATTTATTGAATATGAAGGATGAAAACAATAAATGTGGGTCTAATCGTCGCATCTCACTATCAAACCTAGGGATGTAAAATTCTGGATTTCCTTGCATTTCCTTCCTGATTAAGGGGATATTCTGACAAGGATTTCTGGAGAACCTTTTTGGTAACGTTACCAGAATATTGCAACCCTAATCAAAACACATCCATATTTTTGCCAGCGCATCTACAACTACCAACCTCTTCACAAGATATCACGTAACAGTTGTAAACAGGTTAAAATTGGCCCTCTGAATCAGATGAAACTGGGAATATAAACTCTCCCTCAGAGACCTTTGATGAAGGGCAGTTTCCCAGCCCTGTGGAGGTAGAGAAGGGGCTGCACAAACCCACTGACCACACTGATGTAGAGAGACACATATTTTGCATTAGAAAACTGCCCCATATCTAAGATTCCATTTAAAGGTAAAACCACTACCCATGGAAAGTAGTTTGCCATCATAGACACCATGATAATCAAAATGATCTTAAACGCCCTCATCTTCATGTTATTTGTCCCTTCCCTCCCGGTCTCCCCTTCACCTGGCCCAGGCTGTTTCAGAGCCCTGAGAACTGAGAGGCAGCAGAATAACATAAATAAAAGAAAGACGAGATCTACACCGAAAGACACATAATACGTGACAATTTGGTGTTCTTTTACGAGGATATAATTAAAACAGGACCCAATTACAACAAACCAAACCAATCCAGAACACCCCACCTTGTATCTCAGGGGTCTGTACTTCAGGAAGACCACAGGGTGGACAACTGCCAGGTAGCGCTCAAAACATATACAGCACTGGAACAGGGGGCGGCCGAGGAAAATAAAACCACTGAAGAATGATGCTATAGCTAGGATAGGGGGAATAGGGAGGTGTATGTAGACAAAGATAAAGACAGAAGACAGGCAGTAGAGGATCTCCGATACAGCCAAGTTGAGAGCGAAGAACTCTGAGGCCACCGTCCCTCCGGCTCCGGTCAGTATCAGCCACAGGACGTAGACATTGGTGGGTAGACTCAGGATGAGGTTGACTGCATAGCAGGCCGTTTTAACTGGCTCCAGATAGCCAGAGAGGACAGTGGAATGGTTGGAAGAGTTCATTTTTGTGCAAGCTCAGTTACGAAATGCGGGCTTTAACATTCCAATGACCACACAGAAATAGAGAGAGAGAGAGAGGGAGAGAGAGTGTGACAACAACACCACAATGTTAACTCTCCATATCAAAGGCACATCAGAAAAACATCATTCAGAATATTAGTCAGTGTCTGCACTTTCCAATGAAAATAACCTACATTTAATTGTAAGGAATTGACATACAAGCATTTCACTCATTTCCATTGCTAATATCAGAGACAAAAAATGGTAATCCAACCTGAACACTGTGATTGATGTCTCTTCTTGTTGCTGTCTCATTGTGATTGTTTCTCTCCTTAGAACTGAGCATGGTACATATATAGGCTACATCAAATACCTGCCAACACAACTGTGTGGAATATCACATTGACAACCTCTGTAGCTACTCCCAAGGACCACATGCCATGCAGATATCCTTCTCAGTGTGACAAGAACCACACCTACCAATGTGATTGATGAGGATTTATAGGAATTGAAACTGTAGGCCTACTTGTTAAACACAGAGCTGGTTGGTGGCACTACATGCTTGCCAAAAATAATATAGTATGTTATTGAAATGCTCAAAGAAATATAAGTTATTTATCAAATAGTACACAAGGCTTACTAAAGAGAACAAACTGTGTATGCAAAGGTTAATGTAGTGTCCTCTGACATTTTCTCAGTCTTTTATCTGTATCCTCCTCACATCAATTATAGTAGTACTGGTGGCACTCATTGGATCTGATTAATTTGATTAAATACAAGTTAATCTTTGAGGAAAACAACACAGAACCACTCATCCTCAACCACACGCCTCATTGCTCCTGTCTGTAAACTGATGCTGCCCTTCCCCTCACTTGATGGACCACACCTGACATGCAAATGTGTTCCATTGCTTATGACAACACTTTAGTATGATTGAAGAGACCATGCCGTGTTGTGTGGAACGTGTTAGGGATGGATATGGACCTGAGTTATTCCTGATCAGGTCAGGTCAAATGTGTCACTTACTTAAATGATTTTTTTAAATGTAAAATGCAATTTGTCAATGATTTACAACAACTACATTCAAACAAACAGATACATTTTCGTTTGTAAAGACAGACATAGACATTTATTTTTCTGGTCCTTTCCTGTGTTGGATAAACCTTGTTTGGTCAGCATTTACAAGCAGTTTACAATCTAGCAGCAGTTTAAAGGACTTCTACATCTACATTTAACAGTGATAGTGGTCTAGAAGATCCAGAAACTTGCTCAGCCTCCTCCTGCTTACAGAAATACAATTTGTAGCCAATTGTAAAGTCTGTGGTTGTTAGTCATTCCTAAGATACTCATATAACATCACAATAAAATGTGTTAGTCATTTTTAAATAATTGAATGGTAAACAGGACTAACTTATTGATTATAAACTGAAGTTGATAACATGACATTTTCATTATATCCAATAAATATAAACTTTTTATAACATTAACGTTTACGTTATCTATCACATAAGTATAGTTTAATTTTGAAAAGGATGTATGACAGAAATCAGATTAAGTCAAACTAAACATCTTGTCGATGCCAAACCTCAGAGCAGTGACATATAACAGGACACTCACACCACCTTCAGCCACCTTGTTGCCAAAGCCTCCCCTCTGCCGTTTATCTTCTGAACAGCATGTAAAACATGTTGGTTGTTAGCCTGTCCAGCACAGTGTCAAAGCTAACTAGCGAGACCCTCCATTCGGCTATAGAGCGGTCGCATCACTGAGCATTTGCATAAAGTTGTAAACTTCTTGAACTTTAGTAAGATCTCGCTAGTTGCCAAATGTTAAAATGACTGAATATGTCCTCCCAATGGATATTACAGATTTCTAGTAGCTTAGTAACTGAAAGTAGTGAGCATTATGAGCACCCCGTAAAAATAAGTATTCTCTTCCTGGGAGACCTCTGATACAGGGCAGTTTCTCAGCCCTTTGGAGGTATTGGCTTAGCTGCACAAACCCAGTCACCACAGCAATGATGAGAGACACAATCAAAGCCTGATGTAATCTAGATCCCAACTTCCTGCTGCTACCATTAGCATTGGGAGGTAGTTCACCACCATAGCTATAAGGATGATCAAAATGACATTATCTTCATGTTGTTTGATCCCTCCCTGCTCGGGGCATTTCAGAGAACTGAGAGGCAGCAGAATAACATCACGAATAAAATCACGATGGCAGCGCTCACGGTCAGTTTAAAGCAGGAGGCAAACAAACCCATGAAAAATATGTCCTAACAGAACCGGATCACAACCATTGATTCCGACCCTTTATCTGAAGGGTCTTTACTTTAGGTAGACCACAGGGGTTGACCACTGCCAGGTAGCGCTCCCCACAGACACAGCACTGGAACAGGGGCTGAGCAGCAATCAAGAAACCAGAAAAAAATTGCACAGCAGACCAAATATAAACACATAGTAAATTATAACTCATCGAAAATGTGTCAAACAGGCAGACAATCATTTCAGACATTGTCAGGTTGAGAGCGAATAATTCTGTGGCCATTGTCCCTCTGGTTCCAGTAACTATCAGCCACAGGACATAGACATTGGTGGGGAAACTCAGGATGAGGTTAATTGCATGGAACACAACTAATAAGGTCTCTGGTTGAGATGTAAGGCCGGTGATGTTGACAACAGAGGAGAAATAAGAATCCCTCTTCAGAAGTGTTCATCGCCTCTCTGGAAGCTTCTTCTGTGGGTACAGATGGAGGGTTGAACGGTTGAGTCCTGGAAATCATCTCAAATGTCACCCGTGTTATAGTCCCGAACCCCTTCAAACATTCAACCTCCAGCTGCGTACCCCCTCTAGCACCAGGGCCAGGGCACTCTCAAGTGTTGTTTTTTGCCATCACTGTAAGCCTGCCACCCACGCACTATACAATACATTTATTAAACATAAGAATGAGTGAGTTTGTCATAACACGGCCCGTGGGAAGTGACAAAGAGCTCTTATAGGACCAGGGCACAAATAATAATATAATAATCAATCATTTTGCTCTTTATTTAACCATGGTACGTGGTTGCACGGGAATCAGTGTCTTACCTGCGTGATTTGCCAAGGCAGGATCCTCTGCGCGCAGCCCAATCCAGAAATCTGGCAGTGGCTTCTGATTAAATACATTTCTCACAGAACCGCTTGTTGGAATTTCGATGAGGCTCTTTTGTTCAGATCGGTAAGTGGACTGGAGGCAGGGCATGAAAGGGATAACGAATCCAGTTGTTTGTGTCATCCGCGTCGGGAAAGTACCTGCGTAATTGCGCACCCAACTCACTCAGGTGCTTTGATATATAGCTGTTATGAATCCCTTTGGCCCGGCAATCTAGGGGGGGGGGGAGGGGGGAAATGGTAACGAGACCCGTAACAATTTTGAGGTTTGTTGGTATTTTGGTCTGTTAATATTAGTCTTTTCAAAAAGTAACGTAAGAAAAAGAAGAAAACCACACACTGCTCTTGGTAGTATCACTGCTCTTGGTAGTATCACTGCTCTTTAATAATCTTTATGTATCGGCCTCAATAAACATCAAAATGTCAAAATCTTGATAAAAAGGCATATTTTTATTAGTTTATTAGTTTATCATACCAGCGTAGTAATAATTTCATGAATATGAACCACATTTAAATGGACATACACCCATAATTCCAAAGCTTGCTACATCGAATTACACCTAATTTAAATGCCCATTTCATAAAGAATGTAACAAACTGGACTATACTGTATGTAGTAACTTAGTTTGAGGAGATGGCGATTGGGTCTAAAAATGTGTTTGTTGTGTTGTAGCCTAGAACCAGTATACATGTTTTTAACTTCAATTTCGCGAAAGTCAAACTCTTCCCACACGCCAAGTCACTTTTCTCAGTTTCAGAAATATCTACATAAAACACATTGTGTGTGGCTATTCTTCAATATATTCCAGAGACTTGTCCATAGGGATTTATTATTTTTACTTATTTTTCATTTTTATTTAGAAAATGTGTCAAAAAGGCATTCTTTAGCATTTTACAGATAGACAGAAGAAAAAAGTATTTATCCAAAATCTGCCCTGAGTTATTCCAGTCCTGGAGTATCAAAATGACACAAAAATATTAAGTCTGACAATCTAGTGTCAAGAAAAGTATTATATTTTTGTCTACATTTAACTGGTAAACGTTTCTTGTGATGTGATTAAGGGGATAGAAAATCCATAAAAATATATTTTCCTACATTTGATGTTTTATTCAATTGGGGTTCAAATTGTAACGTAAAAAATAAACAAAAAGTGAGTAACCTGCACTGATGCAGCGTCCCTGTCCCCTGGGATGTGTTGTGGTTGTGCCTGTCACAGACGCTGGACCTGATCCAAATCTCTGCTCTTACCCGACCCTTCCCTGCCCCACCTGTGTGTTACGACACACTGACAATTTAATCAAGGTGTGTCCAAAATTGCACCCGATTCCCTATATAGTGCACTTCTTTTGACCGGTGTCCATTATATGTTATAGGGTGCAATTTTGGACACAGACCAGTGTACCAACAAGAGGAGTGTCTGACCCCCTGCCTGCAGTTGTGCATCATATTTCCCTTGACCTGCCATGCAAATAGCCTGTTTACTCTGACTGGACTCAAACCCATCTTAGAGTCCCAAATGTGCATGCAAAGACCACTAATAGTTGCAAAAAAACAAACAATTATGCTCTACAAAAAGTAAAATAAATTAGTAGTTCAACACAAGCATTTATTGAATATGAAGGATAAAAAATATGTATATATAAATGTGTCTTCCAATCCCATCTCACTATTAAAGAGCAACACAAAGATGCATTGTGAAAGACAAGCAAGAAGATTGATAAATAATCTTCCCAGATAAAAGGGAATGAATCAACCCTAGGGATGCAAAATTCTGGATTTCCTTGTAATTCCCAACTGATTACTAGAATCTTCTAAACAGGATTTCTGGAGAACCTTTTAGGTCAAGTTACCAGAATATTGCAACCCTAAACACATACATATTTTTGCCAGCGCATCTACAACTACCAACCTCTTTACAAGCAATCACAAAACAGTTGTAAACAGGTTACAATTGGCCCTCTGTATCAGATTAAACTGGGAATATAAACTCTCCCTCAGAGACCTTTGATGAAGGGCAGTTTTCCAGCCCTGTGGAGGTAGAGGAGGGGCTGCACAACTCCACTGACCACACTGATGAAGAGACAAATATATGTGGCATGAAAAAACTGCCGCAAATCTAAGATTCCATTGAAAGGTAAAACCACTAGCCATGGGAGGTAGTTTGCCATCATAGACACCAAGATAATGAAAAGGATCTTAAACGCCCTCATCTTCATGTCATTCATTCCCCGCCCCGTTGCCCCTTCTCCCGGCCCAGGATGTTTCAGAGCCCTGAGAACTGAGAGGCAGCAGAATAACATCAAGGAAATTAAGACCAGAATTTCACCCCAAAACACATAACATAATATGTTTTGCTGCATTCCAAACATAAGAGTTAAACAGCAACCAATCAAAACCAGCCAAACCAGTCCAGAACACCCCACCTTGTATCTCAGGGGTCTGTACTTCAGGAAGACCACAGGGTGGACAACTGCCAGGTATCGCTCAAAACATATACAGCACTGGAACAGGGGGCGGCCGTGGTATATAAAACCACTGAAGAATGTAAGTAGAGCTAGGAGAGGAGGAATAGGGAGATGTATGTAGACAAATACAAAGACAGCACACAGGCAGTAGAGGATCTCGGATACAGCCAAGTTGAGAGCGAAGAACTCTGAGGCCACCGTCCCTCCGGCTCCGGTCAGCATCAGCCACAGGACGTAGACATTGGTGGGTAGACTCAGGATGAGGTTGACTGCATAGCAGGATGCGGTGACAGCTAAATTAAGTTCCAGATAGCCAGAGAGGACAGAGGAATGGTTGGAGTAGTTCATTTTTTTATTGCAAACCTCAGTTTGGAAGTTCCAATGATCACTGCAGCAGAGAAGAGAGAGACAGACAGATGTGACAAGAACATCACTATGTTAACTCTTCATGTCAAAGGCACTTAACTCAGTTACACTGCTAATCTCACTGATCACGTAGCGTCAACCAACCTGAAGTCTGTGATTGGTGGGTTGTATCTTCAAGGTCTTTTTACGACTGTGTCTCTCCTTGGAACGTAGCTAGGTACATCTATAGGCTAAATCAAATACCTGCCCACACGCCTGTGTGGCATATCACAATGCCAACCCCTGTAGCTACACCCAAGGACCTCATGCCATGCAAATATCCTACTCAGTGTGACAGGAACCACACCTATCAATATGATTGATGAGGATGTGTTTCTGTTGCTACTGTAGGCCTACTTGTTACTGCATGCTAGACAAAAATAATACATTTGCTTGACATGCTAGAAGATACAGACATGTTTTATCATGTTGTACACAAGGCTTTTTGTAGATATCAAATTCTAAAGAGACCAAATTGTGTATGCAAAGGTTAATGAAGTGTCCTCTGACATTTGCTCAGTCTTTGTTAGCTGTAGCCTCCTCACACATTATAGTAATACTAGTGGCACTCTGTCCTATGGGCGGTAAATCATTGGAGGTGATTAATTCGATTCAATATAATTTCATTTTTGAGGAATACAACATTCAACCACTCACCCACACACCCCAGTCGCTCCTGTCTGTAAACTGATGCTGCCCAACACCTCACTTGATGGACCACACCTGTGTCATGACTGGCCTGTGAGGATCAGGTTACCATGTATCACAGCTCTACAGAAATATCTCTCAGTCCCGCAGAGGGGGAGGGGTAGAGAGGGATTGGTGGGGAGGGATATCACACCTCAAGTCATTGTCAATCTTAGGTTAGCAGACAAATCCTTTGTCCTTCAGCATTTGGGACTGGAATGTCTGTGTAGGTCTTATGGAGAACCTACCTCAGAACTGTAACATGCAGTAAATGGACTTTGGGACATTATATTTAATCAGCCAAAATGGTGGTAACACTGATAGATGGATTATGAAAATGACTGTTGTTTTTGTTATGTTGTTAAAAGTGAAATGCCGACATTATAACGAAAACATTGTAACTTGAAGAGTTTTCATAATCTGTACATGATGTTTACATACTGTGCATTGTGTCGAAAATATCCAGATCAAAGAGAATCTGGAAGATCCTAGTGAGTTCTAATACCTTGCCTTGTGACAAGCTACACCCCAGGGAACCCAGAAAGCATGTCATGAAGACGGAAATGCCCCTTTGTGACCGGAGGTATAAAACATGTAAGTTAAATGATGCCTGTATTATTAGACAAAAGTGTCTACTCAGCTTCAGCCCTTATTGGAAATAAGATAATGGAGGACAAATATAAAGAGTAATAATTCTAGTAATACCATTGTCATAAACAATACAACCCAAAAAAAGATGGTATGGTAGTATGAATTATGAAATAGTAATTATACCACAAGTTTATCTGCAAATCTATCAAACACTATGTTTCTGAAATAAAAATAGACAATACAATGTGTCCATGATATATTAGAACTACATTCAAACAAATGGGTATGTTTTCTTTCTTAGATGCGTCAATTATATTGTCACGACTTCCGCCGAAGTTGGCTCCCCTGCCTGTTCGGGCGGTGCTCGGCGGTCGTCGTCACCGTCCTACTAGCCAATACCGATCCCTTTTTCGTTTGTCTGTTGGTTTTGTCTTATTAGTTTCACCTGTGTGTATTTTAGTTTAATTAGCGTCCTTATATTTAGTAGGTTGTCCCGCCCTTGTTTTGTGCGGGATTGTTTTTGTATTCCTGTTATTTGGTGGTGTTCATGAGTTTTATTCTCCGGACTATTTTGGTCCTGCTTTGGATTATTCACCCTGTGTGTTGGGTTGACCGTTGTTTTGTGCGCCGGAGAATAAACTGTCTAATAATTGAAACCTGCTCTCTGCGCCTGATTCCACCCACCTTAGTAATTCGTGACAGAATCCGGCACCGTAATGGAATCAGCAGGAGCAGCCGAGTCTCCTCTCCCATCAATGGAAGAGAGGGTCCTCCATCACACCAGCGTGCTTCACCGGATTGGTTCGGCCATGGACCAAATGATGGAGAGGATGAATCAATGGGAGAGGAGTGGCCTTCCCACCTCCTCTCCAGCACCCCCTTCTTCAGCACCTCCTGTTCCTGCGACCACATCTGGCTCCGGGGCTCTTCGGCTGACGCTCCCATGGGAGTATGACGGAACGGCGGCTGGGTGCCAGGGTTTCCTTCTTCAACTGGAACTATACCTGGCTACCGTGCGTCCTGCTCCCTCCAGAGAGGAGAGCGTGAGCGCCCTCTTCTCCTGCTGGACTGGGCGAGCCCTCGAGTGGGCCAACGCAGTGTGGAATGGTCCGGACTCGGCAAGGGATAATTACCCAGAGTTCACCCGCCGATTCCGAGCTGTATTTGACCATCCACCAGAGGGTCGGGCGGCGGGTGAACGGCTGTTCCACCTGCGTCAGGAGACGAGGAGCGTACAGGACTTTGCTCTGGAGTTCAGGACCTTGGCCGCAGGAGCAGGGTGGAACGACAGGGCCTTGATCGATCATTTCAGATGCAGTCTCAGGGAGGACGTCCGCAGGGAGCTGGCATGTCGGGACACCACATTCACACTGGATGAACTCATTGACTTGGCTATCCGTCTCGACAACCTGCTGGCTGCCCGCGGGCGTTCGAATCAGGCCCTGTCGTTTCCACTTCCCAGCCCTCCTGCCCCTATCCCTATGGAATTAGGAGGGGCGGCTTCGAGGGGGACCGGAGGAGGAGTGTTCTCCTGCACCAGTTGTGGTCGACAAGGGCACACGTCCGACCGGTGCTGGAGGAACTCGTCTGGGAGTCGGGAGGACAGGCGGAGCACTGCTCGATCACCCCAGGTGAGTAAGCACCAGACTCACCCAGAGCTTCCTGTCGGTTATGTGTATGTGTTGACTTCTTTCCCTGGGTTTATTCCCTCTCTACAGCATAAGGCGCTAGTCGATTCAGGCATGGCTGGGAATTTCATGGATCGTGGGCTTGCGTTAAGGCTAGGGATTCCCCTGGTGTCGTTAGACCTACCTTTCCCCGTGCACTCCTTAGATAGCCGACCATTAGGGTCAGGAGTAATTAGGGAGGCTACGGTGCCGCTGGACATGGTAACGCAGGGGGATCATAAGGAGCAGATTAGTCTGTTCCTTATAGATTCACCTGCGTTTCCAGTGGTGTTGGGGGTTCCCTGGTTAGCTCAACACAACCCGGTGATTTCCTGGCGACAGGGGGCTCCTAAGGGGTGGTCAGAGGAGTGTTCAGGTAGGTGTATAGGAGTTGCCGTTGGTGCGACTACGGTGGAGAGTCCAGACCAAGTTTCCACCGTGCGCATTCCCTCTGAATATGCCGATTTGGCTATCGCCTTCAGTAAAAAGAGGGCGACCCAATTACCACCCCATCGTCGAGAGGACTGCGCGATAAACCTTCTGGAGAACGCTGCACTTCCTAGGAGTCACGTGTATCCATTGTCCCAGGAGGAGACGGTAGCGATGGAAACACATGTTGCTGAATCGCTGGGACGGGTACATTCGGCCCTCCGCATCGCCCGTCTCCTAGAGCTTATTTTTTGTGAAGAAGAAGGATGGAGGTCTGCGTCCGTGCATTAATTATAGAGGTCTAAATTCCATCACAGTGGGGTTTAGTTACCCACTACCTCTCATCGCTACGGCGGTGGAATCATTTCACGGGGCACGCTTCTTCACAAAACTGGACCTGAGGAGCGCGTATAATCTGGTGCGTATCTGGGGAGGAGATGAGTGGAAAACCGCATTTAGTACTACATCTGGTCATTATGAGTACCGCGTCATGCCATTCGTGTTGAAGAATGCTCCAGCCGTCTTCCAATCCTTCGTAGATGAGATTCTCCGAGACCTGCTCGGGCAGGGAGTGGTAGTGTACATCGATGACATCTTGATCTATTCTGCCACACGCGCGGCGCATGTGTCTCTGGTGCGTAAGGTACTTGGGCGACTGCTGGAGCATGACCTGTATTGCAAGGCGGAGAAATGTGAGTTTTTCAAACAGTCCGTTTCCTTCCTGGGGTATCGTATTTCCACCTCCGGGGTGGTGATGGAGGATAACCGCGTTACAGCCGTGCGTAATTGGCCGACTCCGACCACGGTGAAAGAAGTGCAGCGGTTTTTAGGGTTTGACAATTACTACCGGAGGTTTATCCGGGGTTTTGGTCAGGTGGCTGTTCCCATCACCTCACTGCTGAAGGGAGGACCGGTGCGCTTGCGTTGGTGAGCAGAGGCGGGCAGAGCTTTCAGTCGTTTGAAAGAGCTGTTCACCAATGTGCCCATGTTGGCGCATCCGGACCCCTCTTTAGCGTTCATAGTGGAGGTGGATGCGTCCGAGACTGGGGTCGGAGCCGTGCTGTCCCAGCGCTCGGGCGTGCCACCCAAGCTCCGCCCGTGTGCTTTTTTTTCGAGCAAGCTCAGCCCAGCGGAGCGAATCTATGACGTGGGGGACCGGGAGTTGTTAGCTGTAGTCAAGGCTCTGAAGGTGTGGAGACATTGGCTTGAGGGGGCTAAACACCCTTTTCTCATCTGGACTGACCATCGTAATCTCGAGTATATCTGGGCAGCGAGGAGACTAAATCCACGTCAGTCTAGATGGGCCATGTTTTTTTTACCAGGTTTCGGTTTACCATCTCATACCGGCCAGGCTCCCAAAACACCAAAGCCGATGCGCTGTCCCGCCTCTATGATACCGAGGAGCGGTCCGTTGAGCCAACTCCCATCATTCCACCGTCATGTCTCGTGGCACCGGTGGTATGGGAGGTGGACGCGGAGATAGAGGAGGCGTCACGGTCAGAGCCTGCCCCCCCTAACTGTCCAGTGGGGACTCAGTACATGCAGAGGGGGGTCCGGGACAAGCTGATCCGGTGGGCTCATACTCTCCCCTCCTCGGGTCATCCTGGCATCGAGAGGACAGTGCGGAGTCTGAGAGGGAGATACTGGTGGCCCACGCTGGCTAAAGACGTGAGATTTTATGTCTCCTCCTGCTCAGTGTGTGCTCAGAGCAAGGCTCCTCGGCACCTGCCTAGAGGGAAATTACAACCCCTCCCCGTTCCACAACGGCCGTGGACACACTTATCGGTGGACTTTCTTACCGACCTTCCCCCGTCTCAGGGAAGTACTACGATCCTGGTCATTGTGGATCGGTTTTCTAAGTCCTGTCGTCTCATCCCGTTGCCCGGTCTCCCTACGGCCCTGCAGACTGCGGAGACCTTGTTTACCTATGTCTTCTGGCACTATGGGGTGCCTGAGGACATCGTTTCTGATCGGGGTCCCCAATTCACGTCCAGAGTGTGGAGGGCGTTTATGGAGAGACGGGGGGTCTCGGTCAGCTTAACCTCAGGTTTTCACCCCGAGAGTAATGGGCAGGTGGAGCGCGTAAACCAGGATGTGGGCAGGTTTCTGCGGTCCTATTGCCGGGACCGGCCTGGTGAGTGGGCAAGGTACATTCCCTGGGCTAAACTAGCTCAGAACTCCCTACGCCACTCCTCAACTAACTTGTCCCCTTTTGAGTGTGTGTTAGGTTACCAGCCGGTCCTGGCCCCATGGCATCAGAGCCAGACCGAGGCTCCTGCGGTGGAGGAATGGGTACAGCGCTCCAAGGACACCTGGAAAGCCGTTCAGGACTCACTACGGTTAGCGGGAGAACGGCAGAAGAGGAGCGCTGACCAGCACCGCAGTGAGGCCCCCGTGTTTGCACCGGGGGACAGGGTCTGGCTCTCGACCTGAAACCTGCCCCTCATCCTGTCCTGTCGGAAGCTGGGGCCGCAGTGTGTGAGGCCGTTCAAAGTCCTGAGGAGAATAAACGAGGTGTGTTACAGGTTACAACTTCCTAGGTATTACCGTATTAACCCCTCGTTTCATGTGTCTCTCCTCAGGCCGGTGGTGGCTGGTCCCCTGCAAGAAGGTGAGGTGCCTGAGGTCCCTCCGCCCCCTCTGGACATCGAGGGGTCCCCGGCGTACACAGTTCGGGGCATTCTGGATTCGAGACGCAAGGTGGGGGGCCTACAGTACCTCGTGTACTGGGAAGGGTACGGTCCGGAGGAGAGATGCTGGGTTCCGGTGGGGGACATTTTGGACCCTTCTCTCCTGAGAGATTTCCACCGCCTCCACCCGGATCGCCCAGCACCTCGTCCTCCGGGGCGAGGAGGTGATACATTTATATAGTCATTAAATATGTGCCACTGGCCTGAGTCTACTACAATAGCTTTACATGAACAAAAAGCTCAAAAATAAGTACAGTTCTAAATGCAAAATGAATATGAATGAATGAATAACCCAAATAAATCAATCAAAAATATCCTTCAAAAATACTTATTTATTGTTCAGTCTGTGTCTCAACTCTTCAAACAACAGCTATGGAAAAGTATGTCATACAAAGTATGCACTTTTAAATTAATAATTAAAGTGTACTCTCATGTACAAAAACTACTAAACAAAAGAACAAATATCATACTATACACCAAGGGTTTTCAAACTGGGGTCCGTGGACCCTTAGGGGTCCCTGGTGTAATTGCAAGAGGTCCGTGAAATAAAAAGTGTAATGAACGTATTCAGTACCACAAGGTTTCCAGTAACTTTACATATGATATAGAAGTGATGGGCGTCCCTGAGGACCGCTCAAACCTTGCCTGCCGTGCCTCAAAATATGCAGGGGTTCCAGAACCCCAAAAAGGTTGAGAACCTCTGCTATACACACTACTGAACTAATGAACAAAATAACCAAACTTACATTTGCAGGTTTCAATGGATCAAACAAATTGCTGGCAGATATTTTCCCTCGAGACTGTCAAGCCTGTCTTTATGTACATTAAAGTCAACTGCGCTGTTCAGTCTCTCTTGGCCCATGCTAGCCCGTAGCCAAGTCTTCAACCTGCGGAGTGTACTGAAACTCCTCTCAGCCTCACATTAAGACACTGGCACTACAAACAAAATTCTGATCACCACCTAAACTTGGTCAAACAACCCGCGCACCTCCACTGCATGCCTCCTGAAGACCTCTGCTGCCTCTCCACTGCTGCTACAGGGGTATTTGTTGTGAAATAGAAGCAACTGCACTGAAAGATAATCTATGTTCAGCCCAGGGTACTGATCTAGAGACTCATCTAACTCCTCCATGAGTAGAGCTCTTTCCAACTTTTACAGGACGTTTAGACTGTCCTGGTCAAAACGGTCGCCAAACTGAACCTCACCACCATCCAACACTTTAAAAAATCTGCCACATTTGCTCCTGCGTCGTCCTCTTATGTTCATTCAGTGTCTCCTTGACCTGCAGCCACTCCCCTAGTACACTCTCTCACTCTCCCTCTCCCTCTCGGTTTCATTGTGTGGTTGGAGACAGGTTTTCGGGAGTCAGAGCAGATCCCCACCAGCTACAACCCGTTCCATAATCAAGACCTCTACAAATACTCAGTCCTGCCACTTCCACTCTGCCAGATCGTATTCTCTGCTCAGTCAGTTTATGCTTCTAGCTTTTTAAATGATTATTCTAGATCCTGTTACCCTGCTGTGCCTTTTCCCCTGCCCAATGCAGTTTATCCTCTCAATGCAGTTTTGCAGCTCTGACTCTGGTACCTGTCTCCTGTTCCACATCTCACCACCCTGCTACCCTGTTCTGGATTCAGCTCACCATCAAACCCTTGGATTTCCCTCCGAACCTGTTCACTCAGTCTCAACCCAGCTCGCTTCAACCTCAGCCTGGTTTCCTACAACCCACCCGAGCTTCCTCTGGCCTGCACTTCATCTCTCCCTGTTTGGCAATAAATATTTGGGTTTATTTATCCAGTTTTCTCTACTGAGTCTGCTCTTGGTCTCCTCCTCCTCCCTTGGTCTCCTCCCTGTGCTGCTCCACCTAACAAAATCTTCTTGAGTGTGTCTCAATGAATTCAATGGAGTCAATCAATGTGGTTGCTTTCTCATACAGTGCAAGGTAGATTTGTAATTTCTCTTGCCCCTAAGAGATGACCGCACACACTCAACTGCAGCCTGCATACCAGAGACAGTCTGACTTTTCTTCTGCAGTGAAATGTTTAGGTATTCAAGCTCTCCAAGAACAGCAGGGGCAAGTGTGAGGCCCAACACAGTCTTGCCTTTGCTGAAGTGCTCAAATAAGCCACTGGCAGTTGAAGCTGTCTTGGAGGCAGTTTATTCCATCTCCTTTAGGCTGCTTAGTACCCGATATTACTGCCCTAGCACAGCTCTAATAGCAGTATTACGCACAGCACCTTTTTGGACATAGGGGTTTCAGGGTGGTCAGATGTGTAAATTCGGACTTGGCAATTGATTAAAAAATGCTCTTAAACTTTCCTAACTGTCAATAGAGGACACATAACTGATGGACCCAAGAAAGGGAATCCAGGATCAGTGGGGAGGCTGAGCAGCCAGCCTGTGTACTCAGATTTACACAGTGTGCTCCATGAGGCGGTTTAAAAAAATGTGGCACTTCCTGGTTGGATTTTTATCTGGGTTTCGCCTGTAACATCAGTTCTGTGGCACTCATAGACAATATCTTTGCAGTTTTGGAAACGTCAGAGTGTCTTCTTTCCAAAGCTTTTTATATGCATAGTCGAGCATCTTTTCGTGACAAAATATCTTGTTTAAAACGGGAAAGTTTTTCATCCAAAAATTAAAACAGCGCCCAACTGGTTAAACAAATCTTGGTTCAGTCACCAGTTTAAGTTGAGAGTGGGTATCCATGGCATTGTCCAATTATGTCGCTATTTTACAAGTTTAAAAAAGAGAGAACCTTTCATAATGTTGTCAAACAAAGACTCAACAAACTTACCTGAGACTCCCTGTCTCTGCCAGTCTGCCCATCTGTCCCCAGCGCTGCTGTCTGTGTGCTATCTGTTGCCTGCTCTGCCTGATGACATCATTATGAAACATTGCCATTAGCATTTCACTTCTTTCTTATGAACATCTTATCAACTAGTCTTTGAGATATTAGGCTACTAGGGTTCTTACTTTGTGTTTTGGTGTACTGAAAAATGCTCTGATGACCGTCTTTAAAAAAAAATTCTGCCATCTTCCTACTTGGCTGGATACACACACGCACACACACACACACAGTGTGCAGCTAGAAAATGTGAAACAGATTGCAGTGACAAGAGTTGACAGCTGTATGAGTTCACCATTTACACAACGTAAGCTGCAACCTGTTGTCATTGTAATAAAGTTCATGTTTTCGTTTTATATTGGCTGGCTTCCCACAATAGCTTAATTTGCCAATTCCATTTCTGTGTTGTTTACTTTAATCTTTGCTATCGTCATTTTGGGCACACAGGTGATTCAAAGTCCCCTAGCGACAATTTAGCTTTTGCAACGAGACCATTAAAGATATTTAAGACAATGGTAGAAGAGAGTGTATGTAGTTCTGTTCAGTTTGGAGTTCAGTTTATCTCTAACCTTATCACATGGACTTCGAAGCACTACATCTGATTCTGATCTTGGAATAATCTGACAATAACAAAGATTCCATCTTTGACAATGCCACATAAATGGAATAGGTGCTAGCTAGATTGCTAGCTAATGTTTGCTCGCTAGCTCTGCAAATTCAGCTATTGTGTGTGTGAACCCTGCCAACATAAAACAAAATTGCTATAGTGCGATTGACTGGAGTAACCTCACGTTAGTTACGTGTAGACACAAACACTCTTGTCGCCTTGCCTGCTAAGGAACACTACATTGCGTTGCTAGCTTCTCTCATTGTCTCAAATTCAAACAGCTGCAAACACTGGTTGATGTTACTGTAGCTAGCTAGCAAAAGTTTGCTAACATAAAGAGTGACCTGTAATTCAAACCATTGTGAGGCAAAGGGAATTTTATTAATATTATTGAAATGTAATAGTTATGTTTACAGTGATATATTGGGGGGGTGGGATAAATCATGTTTTTCCCAGGATGGGGGCCCCTGGGATTTCCGCCAATGGCTAAGAGACTCAGATAACATCAATCAGTTGGCTTCCCACAATAACCTTATCACATGGACTTCGAAGCACTACAGCTGCATGCTGAGCTTGGAATAATCTCACGATAACAAAGATTCCATCTTTGACGACACCCCATAAATGGAATAGGTGCTAGCTAGATTGCTTGCCAATGTTTGCTCCATCAGTTTGCTCGCTAGCTCTGCAAATTCTGTTATTGTGTGTGTGAACCCTGCCAACATAAAACGAAATCGCTAAGGTGCGATTGACTGGAGTAACCAGTTGGTTAATCGTTTTATAATAATTTAATTGAAAGGTCAACAGGAACAATTATTAACTTTCTAAAAGTTTAAGCAATTTCATGTTTATTATTTTATTATAGCTTCTACTTATCTCCTTTCCAAAACGCTATTCCTACATAATCTATCACAAAAGTATATATTTTTGTACTTTGACAAGTTTTCATATTGAAAATTATGTATGTAAGGGAAGACCCCCCTGAAATTGAAAAAAATGAATGGGAACATATTGGCACCGTACGAAACCTATACATGATGTACAATATCATTCAAAGCTTATGGCAAATGCCAAGTGTAACACAGCAACAATCCAATAGATGGTGAGCCTGTTCCATAGTAAATTTTCATATTGCAAATGCACATCATGTGCAATTTGACCTAAGGGTCAAATTTTGAGAATGTGAATTTGGTTTTGAAAATGTATCACCCCAGTGTTTTTCGGACCGTTTTTCGAAATTCTTTCAATTGTCTTGTCAATTATACATGTATAAGAACTGTATGAACATACTTTTGTCATATTTTGTCATATAGTGCTATATATATATATATATATATATATATATATATATATATATATATATATATATATATATATAGCACTATGTTATGCCACGATTCAACCTAGATGGCCTGTTAGTTTTGTATGATGGGGGAGAAGTGGGACTCTGTTAATTTTTAATGACTTTTTGAAAAACTTCCAAAATTACCAGGGTTGGGTGGGGGGTGTTCCTTACCCAACCGTAGACCTCTTGCACCCCCTAAAGGCATGAAACATTTAAAAAAAAAATGTCCTCCAGTTAATCCATTCCAATCACCAGGCACACGGCTGTACATTTGCAATATGTTTGACTGGCCCGATGATCTCGGGATGAACGGGCAGTGATAGTTGTTCCTTTCCATCGCTCATTGTGTTGATTTCATCATGTCCATTTGGTGATGTTTTTTCACTGTTGAATCTTATTGCAAATGTACTGTCCATTTGCAATATGTTTCAATGGGCATTTACCATCACGAATTTGACATGTTCAAAAATACTGCAGAAATGCAAAATTGACTGGCCCGATAGTGATTCTGGTTCCTCCATCGCTCTTTGGTGATGGTCTATTACTTTAACCTGTTGCGACGACCAAACCCGGATCCGGGATTCTATTTATAGACCTAAGCTCATTACCATAACGCAACGTTAACTATTCATGAAAATCGCAAATGAAATGAAATAAATATGCTAGCTCTCAAGCTTAGCCTTTTGTTAACAACACTGTCATCTCAGATTTTCAAAATATGCTTTTCAACCATAGGAAAACAATCATTTGTGTAACAGTAGCTAGCTAGCGTAGCATTTAGCGTTAGCATTACGTTAGCATTTAGCAGGCAACTATCACAAAAACAAGTAAAGCCTTCAAATAAAATAACTTACCTTTGAAGAACTTCTGATGTTTTCAATGAGGAGACTCTCAGTTAGATAGCAGATGCTCAGTTTTTCCAAAAAGATTCTTTGTGTATTAGAAATAGCTCCGTTTTGTACATCACATTTGGCTACCAAAAAAAAAAAAAAAAAAAAAAAAAAAAAAAAACGAAAATTCAGCCCTCAAAACGCGAACTTTTTTCCAAATTAACTCCATAATATCGACTGAAACATGGCAAACGTGGTTTAGAATCAATCCTCAAGGTGTTTTTCCACATATCTCTTCAATGATATATCCTTCGTGGAAGCCTGGTTTCTCCTTGCTCTCAAATGGAAAAATAATTGCACCTGGCTTTACGCTCCAATTTCGACGCAGGGACACCAGGCGGACACTTGGAAAATGTAGTCTCTTATGGTCAATCTTCCAATGATATGCCTACAAATACGTCACAATGCTGCTAACACTTTGGGGGAACTACAGAAAGTGTAGGCTCATTCCTTGCGCAATCACAGCCATATAAGGAGACAATGGAAAACAGAGCTTCAGAAATTCTGCTCATTTCCTGGTTGACGCATCATCTTCGTTTTGCCTGTAGAATGAGTTCTGGGGCACTTACAGACAATATCTTTGCAGATTCTGAAACTTCAGAGTGTTTTCTTTCAAAAACTGTCCAGAATATGCATAGTCGAGCATCTTTTTGTGACAAAATATCGCGCTTAAAACGGGAACGTTTTTTATCCAAAAATGAAATAGCGCCCCTAGAGATCAAAGAGGTTAAACATATTGCAAATGGACAAAAGTCAGCCAGCAAGTCACCATCCATCAGTCAATTAGATATCATTCTGATACCAAACTGATACAAACTGACACCACACCCACCTTTTCCAACTCGTTTAGAGGCCAACTATCACATATTTCAGAGCAGGCCCAAAATTCACAGCGCCTTCTGTTTAAACCATAATAAAAACATAATTACGTTCTAGCTGCGGGTCCAGTTCTGACATTATGTGCAGGCCTTGCTGAGGCAACCCCGAATCCCAAGTTTCAGCTTGATAGGTCATTTGGAGCCCGAGCAGCGATCTTAATTGGTGCTGAAAATCCACATTATCCGGGCATTGCTACGGGGTCCTTGAATGAGCTATTGGACAGAAACGTAGGGGTCCGTCTCTATGGGCCGAGGCGGTTTCAATGCACCAAGTCTTGCAACTCTGGGACTTTTCTAAATGTCGTCATTTTCGTAATGTCCAAATGAATTGAAGTTATTGCAAATATACAAGGCTGTTTCTCAGTCTGAGATCCTTCTAGAGCCACATAACTCCCCATGCACTATCGACTTGAGCTCTAGAACAGGTTACCAAAGATTCAGAGCTCTAGGTCTTTGAAAGTTTGAACAAAGGTAACTATTGCAGGCTCTGTGTGTCTCTAAGCTCCACACTGTGTCACTCCATCCTTGCTGCGTGTGTGTGTGAGTTTTTCTTGGAAATCTGATGGGAGAAATGACTTATTTACAGTTCATGAGGGTTGCCTAATCACACACATGAAGTTTTGGTAAGATGTGACTTTTTTAACCCTTCGAAACAGCCCCATATGACCCCAATTTAACCTGTTGAACCTATAGGGGCGCTGTGTCATTATTGGATAAAAAGACGTGCCCGTTTTAAGCGCAATATTTTGTCACGAAAAGATGCTCGACTATGCATGGAATTGACAGCCTTGGAAAGACACAACTCTGACGTCTCCAAAACTGCAAAGATATTATCTGTGCGTGCCCCAGAACTAATGCAACAGGCGAAACCAAGATGAAGTTTCATACAGGAAATGCCCCGGATTCTGAAGGTGCTGTGTTCCAATGTCTCCATATATGGCTGTGAATGCGCCAGGAATGAGCCTGCGCTTTCTGTCTATTCCCCGAGGTGTCTGCAGCATTGTGACGTGTTTGTAGGCATATCATTGGAAGATTGACCATAAGAGACTACATTTACCCGGTGTCCCGCCCGGTGTCCTGTGTGCGTAATCTGTAAGTCCATGCGCGTTCCATTTCTTCAGAATTGAAAGTAAACTGCCACGATGGATTTTATCGTCGATAGATATGTGAAAAACACTTTGAGGATTGATTCTAAACATCGTTTGCCATGTTTCTGTCGATAGTATGGAGTTAATTTGGAAAAAAGTTCGCGTTTTAATTACTTTTTTTTTTTTTTTTTCTTACCCAAACGTGATGAACAAAACGGAGCGGTTTCTCCTACACAAATAATATTTTTTGTAAAAACGGAACATTTGCTATCTAACAGAGTCTCCTCATTGAAAACATCTGAAGTTCTTCAAAGGTAAATTATTTTATTTGAATGCTTTTATGGTTTTTTGTGGAAAATGTTGCATGCTGAATGCTAGGCTTAATGCAATGCTAGGCTATCAATACTCTTACACAAATGCTGGTTTAGCTATGGTTCAAAAGCATATTTTGAAAATCTGAGATGACAGTGTTGTTAACAAAAGGCTAAGCTTGAGAGCAAATAGATTCATTTCATTTCATTTGCCATTTTCATGAATAGTTAACGTTGTGTTATGCTAATGAGCTTGCTGATAGATTTACACAATCCTGGATACAGGGGTTTTTTCGTAGCTAAACGTGACGCAGAAAACGGAGCGATTTGTCCTAAACAAATAATCTTTCAGGAAAAACTGAACATTTGCAATCTGAGAGTCTCCTCATTGAAAACATCTGAAGTTCTTCAAAGGTAAATGATTTTATTTGAATGCTTTTCTGTTTTTTTGTGTAAATGTTACCTGCTGAATGCTAACGCTAAATGCTACGCTAAATGCTACGTTAGCCATCAATACTGTTACACAAATGCTTGTTTTGCAATGGTTGAGAAGCATATTTTTAAAATCTGAGATGACAGTGTTGTTAACAAAAGGCTAAGCTTGAGAGCAAATAGATTAATTTCATTTCATTTGCGATTTTCATGAATAGTTAACGTTGCGTTATGGTAATGAGCTTGAGTCTGTATTCACGATCCCGGATCCGGGATGGGGAGATCAGAGAGGTTAAGGCACTTCCGGTTGTCACAAGAAGCTGAAAGTGAACACATCCTCAATGGGGTAGGCTTTTACAGAATCCTGAGTTTAAAGTCTTTACGTTAAGAACTGACTAATTTACACAGAGTTGGATGCACTTTTTCTTACAAACTGCAGGTTTGGTATGGCAAAACACTTTTAGGGTGATTTTAACAGCTTCTGGTTGCTCCAGGAAGCTTAGAATTGATAAAGGTAGACCTCATAGTGGCCTTATCGATTGTCATCGAAGACAGGTTCATAAGGCTGTCATAACCCACATAGGCTTCATGTTTAATTTAGGGAAGCAGTCAATGTATTCCTATGGGAAGAGATGTCATTGTAATCTGTGAGATGGAAAAACCGTTAACTGTTAAGGGTTAATGCCACATGGTCAAGGTTAGGCTTGCACAGATCGGGAGGACCTTAGGAATATACCTGTGGTTGAATTGTCCTTCTAACCTTAACGGTTCCGCCGCTGTCCCCCAAAAGCACCTGAAATTTAGGGACAGGCTTCACATTGGGCCTACGATTTTTCATGGTTGCTGCCTTCAGTGCGAGCTACAGTTAAGAGGGGTGTCTCGTTGAACTCGGCACGGCCTAGAGACTATGGTGATGCCATTTTTGGTGTTGATTTCAGATTGTCATTTTGGTGATGGTTCATCACTGTTTAAACATATTGCAAATGTACGCAAGTCAGCGTCCATCAGTCAATTAGATATCATTCTGACACCAAACCCACTTTTTCCAACTCGTTTAGAAGCCAACTATCACTGAAAGATTAGTGTAATCTGTGTTGGTAGCTGGACAGGTAGGATGACTGACAGTGAGGGTGAACAGGTGGTCATGGGTCAGGTGACAGAGGAATGGATGAGACTGAGGCAGGAATTATTTTAACCTCTTGAAACTCTGGGGGCAGTATTTAATTTTTGGATGAAAAACGTTCCCGTTTTAAACAAGATATTTTGTCACGAAAAGATGCTCGACTATGCATATAATTGACAGCTTTGGAAAGAAAACACTCTGACGTTTCCAAAACTGCAAAGATATTGTCTGTGAGTGCCACATAACTAATGCTACAGGCGAAACCAAGATGAGATTTCATACAGGAAGTGAGCCAGATTTTTGAGGCGCTGTGTTCCAATGTCTCTGTATATGGCTGTGAATGCGCAAGGAGAGAGCCTACACTTTCTGTCGTTTCCCCAAGGTGTTTGCAGCATTGTGACGTATTTGTAGGCATATCATTGGAAAATTGACCATAAGAGACTACATTTACCAGGTGTCCGCTGGGAGTCCTCCGTCGAAACTATTGCGCAATCTCCAGGTGCGCGCATTTTTTCCATTTTGAACAGAGGAGAAACCAAACTGCCAGGAGTGACTTATCATCGAATAGATATGTGAAAAACACCTTGAGGATTGATTCTAAACAACGTTTGCCATGTTTCTGTCGATATTATGGAGTTAATTTTGAAAAAAGTTTGCGTTGTAATGACTGAATTTTCGGGGGGTTTTCTCGGCCATTTGCGATTTTCATGAATAGTTAACATTGCTTCATGCTAATGAGCTTGCAGGGATAATTACACTCCTGGATTCAGGTTTTTTTCATAGCCAAACGTGATGAACAAAACGGAGTGATTTGTCCTACACAAATAATATTTTTGGAAAAACTGAACATTTGCTATCTAACTGAGAGTCTCCTCATTGAAAACATCTGAAGTTCTTCAAAGGTAATTTTTTTTTTTTAGCTATGGTTCAAAAGCATATTTTTAAAATCTGAGATGACAGTGTTGTTAACAAAAGGCTAAGCTTGAGAGCTAATATATTTATTTCATTTCATTTGCGATTTTCATGAATAGTTAACGTTGCGTTATGGTAATGAGCTTGAGGCTATAAATAGGATCCCGGAGACGGGTTTGCTCGTCGCAACAGGTTAACCATAAAGTGGTATATTTACTGAGTATTGTGGATTCATGGACGCACAGAACTTCTGGATCAGACGGAGTTAAGGAAAAGAAAGCAGCGAGATCAGGCGATGGCAATTTCCTCCTTTTATGGAGTTGACATCTGTCGGACATTTCCACCTTACCTAGTTAAAGCGCCCCTGGCCAAGCTGAGTAAGTGGCAATGAATTAAAGGATTATTCCACCAACTCCATGGGCTTTTTTATACAGCCACCCCGGAAATGTGTTAAATTCCACACTCCTCAAAAAAAGGCTCACTGCTCCCCATCCTCTGCCATTTCAGGGAGAGGAATTAGTCGGGCAACTGACCGGATATATGTCCAGTTCTTCACCTGGATCTCCACTGATCTAACATGACCATCTGTCCCAGGCATGGTCTTAATGATAAGGCCCACCGGCCAGGAGGCTCGAGGCAGCTCGAGGGTCCACCATCATTACTACTTGGCCAGTTTCCAGGCTGGCCATTTCTCTCCGCCATTTCCCTCTGTGCTGTAGACTTGGTAGGTAATGCCGACTGAATCGGGCCCAAAAATGGTCAGCTAAGATCTGGCTGTGTCGCCACCGGCGTCTGCCAACGAGGTTGGTATCAGCATACATGGCTTGAGGAAGTGACGCATCTCAGATTCCCATCAAGAGCATATTCGGTGTAACCGGATCGGGGTCAGCGATGTCTGCAGAGAGATATCCCAAGGGTTTGGAGTTCAGTATCCCTTCCACCTTTATCAAGACGGTCCTCAAGACAGTTTCGGTGACAGTTTGGTCCACCAGTACGACTCGTAAAGCCGTCTTTACAGATTTGATCTCTCGCTCCCATGTTCCTCCAAAATGAGGAGCTCTTGGAGGGTTAAATTTGAATGACATTGGTTGGTCCATCAGCTGATCCTGGAGGCTGGGTTGGAAGGCTTCCTCCAACCTAGCTTCTCCTACCTTGAAGTTTGTGCCTCTGTCAGCCAGGATCTCGTAGGGTTTCCCCCGTCGGGAGATAAACCGCCGTAGGGCCATGAGGAAGGCTTCAGTATCCAAACTCTCCAGTAGGTCCAGGTGGACACATCTAGTTGTCAAACACTTGAATAGAATGCCCCAGCGCTTTTCCACTCAATGACCTAGCTTGATCGTCAAGGGGCCAAAGCAATCGACTCCTGTTGACCAGAAGGGTGGTTTGAGGAGGCGCCAGCGAGCAGGGGGTAAATCTGCCAGTTTGGGCACAGTGGCTCTGGCCCGCCATCTCTGACATTCCATGCAGGTGTATTGGTGCTTACGAATGGCTCCTCGTCCTCCAACTATCCAGTACTTCCGCCTCATCTCCCCATAGACTCTCTCTCCCATGGGCCTTTTCTACAATCACATATTTCAGAGCAGGCCCGTAATTCACAGCGCCTTCAGTTTCAACCACGGTAAAAACATAAAACACGTAGTTACGTTCCAGCTGCGGGTCCAGTTCTGACATTATGTGTAGGCCTATGTGAGGTGACCCTGAATCCCGAGTTTTGGCTCGATAGGTCATTCGGTGCCCAACATTAATTGGTGGTGAAAATCCACTTATTCCGGGCGTTGCTATGGGGTCCTTGAATGAGGTATCGTAACAGAAACGCTTGAGTCCGTCTCTATCGGCCGAGGCGGTTTCAATGCACCTAGTCTTGCGACTCTGAGACTTTTCTAAATGTCGTAATTTTCGTAACGGTCAAAATGAATATAAGTTATTGTAAATGTATGAGGCTGTTTCTCGGTCTGAGAACCTTCTAGAGCCACATAACTCACCACGCACCTTTGACTTGAACTCTAGAACAGGTTTCTTCAGAGCCCTATGTCTGATGGATCATTGATAATTCAAACAAAGGTAAGTATTGCAGGCTCTGTGTGTCTCTAAGCCCCACACTGTGTCACTCCATCCTTGCTGTGTTTGTGTGTGAGTTTTTCTTGGAAATCTGATGGGATAAATGACTGATTTACAGTTCATGAGGGTTTCCTAATCACACATATGAAGTTTTAGAAAGATGTGACTTTTTTAACCCTTCGAAACAGCCCCTATGCCCCCAATTTAAGGTACTTCCGCTTGGCACAGGAAGCTAAAAGTAAACACATATCCTCAATGGGGTTGGCTTTTACACAATCCTGAGTTTAAAGTCTTTATGTTAAGAACTCTATGATTTACAGAGGGTTGAATGAGTGTGTGTGATTTCAGAAAATCACAAATCTTGCAGAGCTCTGCCTTAACGGAGCTTAACCCGCCTTAACGGACTCGTCTGAACACGCTGCAACTGGATCTGAAACTTTTGGAAAAAAAACATTTCTTTATGCATCACCAATTGTACATTGTACAATTTCTCTCAAATTACGATAGATAAATTGCTGGTTCTTTTTTCCTGACACCGTAGGTTCATGTACTTTGACGTGAAGTGGTCAAATTAGGGCTCTATTTTCATTTTTGACCTTTAATCCCAGAAAAATGGCCTTAACTAAAAAAGCATTGAGGCCTCGACGCCATCTTGTTTCTGGGCTAACAGCCCATTAGTCCAAACCTATGCTCACCAAGTTTCGTCTTCGAAGTCTTTTCCCTTTAGGAGAAATGGCCATGTTGTGATTGGTGATTGATGTTTTGTACATTTGTAATAAGATTCCATTCGCCATCTGGTGGAATTTACCGGGACAGCGGAAAAATGACCAAAATATTAAAATGAAACAGAATGTCTGAGAGACTTTGTTCGATGACTTCCCGGAAGATCTGGCCCCGGTGCATGGCCTTCGGCAAATTTTAGAAACATTCGCAGACGTCTTGTAAGGGACCGTACATTTGCAATATGGAGATTCTCATCAATTATACAGCAAATGCCAAAAAGTGCCCTTCAGGTATGACAGAAATCAGATTAAGTCAGCGTGTAAAAATACATGTTGGTTGTTAGCCTATCTACCACAGTGTCAAAGCTAGGTGGCGAGACTCTCCCTCCTCCAATTGGCTATCGAGCAGATTTGTTTTCTGTAAGTTGGAGGAGGTTGAGCAACTATGTGGATCTTATAGACCACGATCACTGTTAAATGTAGATCTCAAAATCTATTTTAAACTGATATTATATTTTTTCACTGTTTGTAAATCCTGACCCAAAACGATTTAATCTAATTGAGGCATCTAAGAAAGAAAATGTTCCCATTTGTTTGAATGTAGTTCTAGTATGTGATGGACAAATTGCACTGTCAGATTTTAATCGGAAACAGATTGTTTGATAAATCTGCAGATGAACTTGAGAAAGAATAACTTTTTCATAATTAACACTACCTCCATCTATTTTTGGTTGTATTTCAGATGACAATAGTATCACTAGAATTATTACTGTAGATTTTCCCTCTATTTTTCTTATTTCCAATAAAGGCTTAATGTAAGGGGTGCGTAACTGGTGGCAGGGAAGTCAAACACAGGAGGGCAGAACTTGGTGAATAGCCAGAGTAGTTTAATATATAAAACAACAAACACATGGGTGCAAAACCCGTAGCGCACCAGTAACACATAGCACAAGAACTTACAATAGACAATTCCCGACACGGATATGGGGGAAACAGAGGGAAAATATACATGTAATTAACTTCTTCGATATAGGGGGCGCTCTTTTAATTTTTGGATGAAAAACATTCCTGTTTTAAACAAGATATTTTGTCAAGTAAAGATGCTCGACTATGCATATAGTTGACATCTTTGGAAAGAAAACACTCTGACGTTTCCAAAACTGCAAAGATATTGTCTGTGAGTGCCACAGAACTGATGTTACAGGCGAAACCCAGATAAAAATCCAATCAGGAAGTGCCGCATTTTTTGAAACCGCCTCATTCCAATGACTCCTTATATGGCTGTGAAGGAGCTAGGAGTCAGCTTACGTTTTCCACAAGGTGTCTACAGCATTGTGACGTATTTGTAGGCATATCATTGGAAGATTGACCATAAGAGACTACATCTACCAGGTGGTCGCTTGTTGTCCTCCGTTGCAATTATTGCGTAATCTCCAGCTGTAGCATTTTTTCGTTTGCTTCTGATGAGAAGCCAGCTGCCACCACTGATAGATTATCGAATAGATATGTGAAAAACACCTTGAGGATTGATTCTAAACAACGTTTGCCATGTTTCTGTCGATATTATGGAGCTAAGTTGGAAAAAAGTTTGCCTTTGTAAGTGACTGCATTTTCCGGTATTTTTCTTAGCCAAACGTGATGAACAAAACGGAGCTATTTCGTCTACACAAATAATAGTTTTGGAAAAAATGAACATTTGCTATCTAACTAAGAGTCTCGTCATTGAAAACATCCGAAGTTCTTCAAAGGTAAATGATTTACTTTGAATGCTTTTCTTGTTTTTGTGAAAATGTTGCCTGCTGAATGCTAGGCTTAATGCTATGCTAGGCTATCAATACTCTTACACAAATGCTTGTGTAGCTTTGGTTGAAAAGCATATTTTCAAAATCTGAGATGACAGTGTTGTTAACAAAAGGCTAAGCTTGTGTTTCAATACATTTATTTCATTTCATTTGCGATTTTCATGAATAGGAAATGTTGCGTTATGGCAATGAGCTTGAGGCTATGATTACGCTCCCGGATACGGGATTGCTCGTCGCTAGAGGTTAAGGGAATTGAAACCAGGTGAGTGTGAAAACAAGAAAGTACAAATGGAACTTGAAAAATGGATCGGCGATGGCTAGAAGACCGGTGAGGTCAACTACCGAACACCGCCCGAACAAGGAGAGGAACCGACTTTGGCAGAAGTTGTGAAAGTACCCCCCCTTGACATGCGGCTCCAGCAGCGCTGGAGGGTGAGATGCAGGGAAATACGGACAGAGAAGGTGGAAAACCCGCAGCATAGAAGTGTCCAACACGTCCTCCTTCGGAACCCAGAATCTCTCCTCCGGACCGTACCCCTCCCGGTCCAGGAGGTACTGAAGGCCCCTCGCCCGACGTCTCGAATCCAGGATGGATCGAACGGGAGTACGCCGAGGCCCCCTCGATGTCGGGGGGGCCGGAGGAACTTCCCGCGCACCTTAGATTCCTGGAGCGGGCCAGCCACCATCGGCCTGAGGAGAGACACATGCAACGAGGGGTTAATGCGGTAATCAGGGGGGAAGCTGTAACCTATAACATATCTCGTTCACGCTCCTCAGGACTTTAAATGGCCCCACAAAGCGTGGACCCAACTTCCGAAAGGGCAGGCGGAAGGGCAGGTTTTTGGTGCGAACACCGGGGCCTCACTGCGGTGACGGTCTGCGTCAACTTTCTGGCGCAGCACGGTGCGCTGAAGATGGACATGGGCGGCATCCCATGTTTGCTCCGCGCGCCGGAACCAGTCTTCCACCGCAGGACCTTCGGTCTGACTCTGATGCCAAGGAGCCAGAACCGGCTGACACCCCAATACAAACTGGAAGAGAGAGAGGTTAGTGGAGGAGTGAGTTCTGGGCCATCTCTGCCAAGAACAGAAACGCTGCCCACTACCCTGGCCGGTCCTGGCAATAAGAACTCAGAAAACTACCCACATCCTGGTTAACTCTCTCCACCTGCCCGTTACTCTCGGGGTGAGCACCCTCCAGACCCTCGACGTGAACTGGGGACCCCGATCAGACACTATATCCTCAGGCACTCCATAGTGCCGGAAGACGTGAGTAAACAGGACCTCCTCAGTCTGTAGGGCCGTAGGGAGACCGGGCAAAGGAAGGTGACGACAGGACTTAGAGAAATGATCCACAACGACCAGGATCGTGGTGTTACCCTGTGACGGGGGAAGATCGGTTATGAAATCCACCGACAGGTGCGACCACGGCCGCTGTGGAACAGGTAAGGTTGTAACTTACTTCTGGGTAGGTGCCAAGGAGCCGTACACTGGGAGCACACCGAGCAGGAGGAAACATAAACCCTCACATCCTTAGCCAAAGTGGGCCACCAGTACTTCCCACTAAGACCGATCCCAGGATGACCAGAGGAGGGTGACGTGTGGGCCCAATAGATCAGCCGTTCGAGGACAGCAGACGGAACGTACAGACACCCAGCTGGACACTGAGGGGGAGTGGGCTCTGCATGTGACGCCCGCTCAATGTCCACGTCCAGCTCCCACACTACCTGCGACACCAAGCAAGAGGCAGGGAGTATGGGAGTGGTATCCATGGGTCGCTCCTCTGTGTCATACTGCCGGGACAGTGCGTCTGCCTTAAAACCTGTTCAGGATAGGGGGCAGTATTTCCCCTTTGGATGAATTGCGTGCCCATAGTGAACTGCATCAAAATCTGTCCTAAATTGCTAATATATGCATATTATTATTATTATTGGATAGAAAACACTCTGAAGCTTCTAAAACCGTTTGAATTATGTCTGTGAGTAGAACAGAACTCACAGGGCAGGCAATCTTCCAAACTAGTTTTGGAATCCTGAAAGTTGGGGCAACTTTGACGCCCCCTCCCTTCCCAACAAGTTATGGATCTGGAAACACTTCCTATGTCTTCCACTAGATGTCCTCATTCAGTAGAAAATGGAATGGAGCATATGCTGTAAACTTTGACCAAATGGGAAGAAAAGTAGTAAGTGTCAAGATTTTCATGTGCGTGAAGGCGCGCATTGGGAAGAGTGCTTCCTTTGTTCCAATCAGCCTCAGATGAACATGGATGTCCCGGTTTGAATGATATTCGATCTGTATGATTATAACATCCTGAAGATTGATTCTGCACTTAGTTTGGCCAGTTTCGTCGACCTGTAATATGTATTTTGGAAGTTTTGATGCAAAATTATTCTGGACCAGAAGTCATTTTCGGGGCATTTGAGCTGAAAGCGGTAGCAGATGCTACTACATGGACACTAGAATTGAACATTATGAAACAAAACGATTTATTGTTGAAGTAGGACTCCTTCCACTACATTCTGATCGAAGCCCATCAAAGGTAAGGGAATATTTATGTTGTAATTTTGTATTTCTGTTGACTCCAACATAGCGGAGAAATATTGTTACGTCTGAGCGCCGTCTAAGATTATTGCATGGTAGGCTAATTCCGTAACGTTAAAAAATAATGTGACACAGTGGTTGCATTATGAACCAGTGTATCTTTAGTCAAAGATATGATGAGTATTTATGTTTTCTGGCGTAGCTTTCTATAATTTCTCCCGACATTTTTGAGAATTTTCTGAACATGGCGTCAATGTAAACCGAGATTTATGGATATAAAATGCATATTATCGAAGAAAACATAAATGTACTGTGTAACATGTCATATGACCGTCATCTGATGAAGATTTTCAAGAGGTTAGTGAATGATTTTTCTTTTAATCCTGCTTTTGTGATTGTATCTTTTGTTCTACAAAATGCTTGCGTTTTTTCTTTGTTTTGGTGGTGGTCTAACATAAATGTATGCTGTGTTTTCGCCGTAAAACATTTTATAAATCTGACATGCTGGGTAGATGAACAAGGTGTTTATCTTCCATTTGAGGTATTGGACTTGTTAATGTGTGGAGGTTAAATATTTCTAAGAATATTTTTGCTTTCCCTGCGCCACCGTTTCAGCTCAACTAGGGGGTGTAGTTCCCGCATGGGAACCCATAGGCACAACAGGTTTTAACGTTCTGGGAATCCTGTTCTGTACGAAAGGGTGAAAACAAAATGGGTGAAAAACATGGCCCACCTTGCCTGGCGAGGAATCAGTCTCCTCGCTGCCCGGATGTATTCCAGATTGCGGTGGTCAGTCTTGATGATAAAAGGGTGTTTAGCCCCCTTAAGCCAATGTCTACACGCCTTCAATTCCTTGACGACAGCCAACAGCTCCCGGTCCCCCACGTCATAGTTTTTCTCCGCCGGGCTGAGCTTCTTCGAGAAGGCACAGGGGCAGAGCTTCGGTGGCGTACCCGAGAGCTGAGAGAGCATCGCTCCTATCCCAGCCTCAGACGCGTCCACCTCCACTATCTCACCGTGATTTTATTGAGACATCGATAATCAATGCAAGGGTGCAGACCTCCCTCCTTCTTTTTCACAAAATAGAAACTCGAGGAGACGGGTGAAGTGGAGGACCGAATGTACCCGACGCAGGGATTCTGAGACAAATGTCTCCATAGCCACCGTCCCTGCTTGCGACCGGGGATACACGTTGACTCCTGGGAGTCTACCAGGAGATTTATCGCACAATCCCCCCGTAGATGGGGTGAAAATTGAGTAGCCTTGTTTTTACAGAAGGCTAGAGCCAAATCAGCATATTCAGAGGGGATGCGCACAGTGGAGAAATGGTCTGGACTTTCCACTGTAGTAGCACCAACGGAAATCCCTATACACCTCCCTGAGCACTCTCACGACCACCTCATGAGAGCCCTCTGTTGCCATGAAATGATGGGGTCATGACGAGCCAACCAGGGAAGGCCCAGTGCCAGGGGAAAGGCATTAGAGCAGAACTTGGTGACTAGCCGGAGCAGTTTAATATATAAAACTAACGGCATATAAAACAACAAATACATGGGTACAAAACCCCAATTTCCTATTCAAGGACATTGGGGACACAGAGGGAAAATATACAACATGTAATGAGGTGTGTGGGTGAGGGTGAGTGGCTCTGTGTTGCAAGCCTCAACAACGGAATTGTATTGAATTAATCAGATCCAATGATTTAATGCTCATAATGCTCGTACTACTATATGAGTAAGCTACAACTAGCAACGAATGAGCAAATGTCAGAGGATACTTCATTAACCTTTGCATAAATGTTTTGTCCTCTTTAGAACACTGTATCTCCAGTAAGCCTTGTAAACAACTTGATAAATAACTTCTAGCATATCACGAAAATATCAAATTATGGTTAGCACATAGTAGCTCTAACCAGCTCTGTGTTTAACAAGTAGGACGACATTAGCAACACCCACATATCCGCATCAATCACATTGATAGGTGTGGTTCCTGTCGCACTGAGTAGGAAATTTGCATGACATGTGGTCCTTTGGTGTAGCTTCGGAGGTTGTCAATGTGATATGCCACACAGGTGTGATGGCAGGTATTTGATATAGTCTATATTTGTAACAAGCTCAGTTCTAAGGAGAGACACAATCGCAAAGAGACCGGGAAGAGAAGGGACACCAATCACAGAGTTCAGGTTGGATTACACTTTTCAGTCTCTGATATTAGCAGTGTAACTGAGTGAAATGTTTGTATTTAAATCCCTTACAATTTAGGTAATTTTCATTGGAAAGTGCAGACACTGACTAATATTCTGAATTATTTTTTTCTGATTGAAGTGTTAACATTGTGGCGTTGTTGTCTCTCTCTCTCTCTCTCTCTCTATTTCTGTGTGGTCATTGGAATGTTAAAGCCCGCATTTCGTAACTGAGCTTGCACAAAAATGAACTCTTCCAACCATTCCACTGTCCTCTCTGGCTATCTGGAGCCAGTTTATACTTTAAAAACGGCCTGCTATGCAGTCAACATCATCCTGAGTCTACCCACCAATGGCTATGTGCTGTGGTTGATATTGACCGGAGCCGGAGGGACGGTGGCCTCAGAGTTCTTCGCTCTCAACTTGGCTGTATCTGAGATCCTCTACAGCCTGTGTGCTGTCTTTGTCTTTGTCTACATACACCTCCCTATTCCCCCTATCCTAGCTCTACTTACATTCTTCAGTGGTTTTATATACCACGGACGCCCCCTGTTCCAGTGCTGTATATGTTTTGAGCGCTACCTGGCAGTTGTCCACCCTGTGTTCTTCTTGAAGTACAGACCCCTGAGATACAAGGTGGGGTGTTCTGGATTGGTTTGGCTGGTTGTGATTGGGTTCTGTTTTACTTTTTTGATTGTAAAAGACCACCAAATTGTCATATGTTATGTGTCTTTCGGCGAAGTTCTGGTCTTACTTTCATTTATGTTATTCTGCTGCCTCTCAGTTCTCAGGGCTCTGAAACAGCCTGGGCCAGGTGAAGGGGAGAGAGAGAGGGAGGGGACAAATAAAATGAAGATGAGGGCGTTTAAGATCATTTTGATAATCACGGTGTCCATGATGGCAAACCACCTCCCATGGGTAGTGGTTTTACCTTTTATTGGAGTATTAGATTCAAGGCAGTTTTTTTATGCCAAATATATGTGTTTCTACATCAGTGTGGTCAGTGGGTTTGTGCAACCCCTCCTCTACCTCCACAGGGCTGGAAAACTGCCCTTTATCAGAGGTCTCTGAGGGAGAGTTTATATTCCCAGTTTCATCTGATACAGAGGTCCAAATGTAACCTGTTTACAACTGTTATGTGATAGCTTGTAAAGAAGTTGGTAGTTGTAGATGTGCTGGCAAAAATATGTACCTGTTTGCGGTTGCAGTTTTCTGGTAACCTGACCTAAAACGATCTCCAGAAATCTTGGTCAGAAGATTCCAGTAATCAGGAGCGAATTACAAGGAAATTCAGAATTTTGCATCCCTAGGTTTGATTCATTCCCTTTTATCTGGGAAGACTATTTATCAATCTTCTTGCTTGTCTTTCACAATCCATCTTTGTGTTTGTATTTAATAGTGCGATGGGAGGGTAAGACCCACATGTATTGTTTTTTTTAATTCTTCATATTCAATAAATGCTTGTGTTGAACTACTCATGTCTTTTACTTTTTGTAGAGCAGATTTTATTTTATTTTTTTTAACTATTACTGTCTTTGCATGCACATTTGGGACTAAGATGGGGTTGAGTCCAGTCAGAGTAAACAGGCTATTTGCATGTCAGGTCAAGGGAAATATGATACACAACTGCAGGCAGGGGGGCAGACACTCCTCTTGTTGTTGCTCTGGTCTGTATACAAAATGGCACCCTATACCATATAAAGGGCTCTGGTCAGAAGTAATGCACTGCATTGTGAATGTGGTGCCATTGTGGACGCACATTGAATAAATCATCAGTGTGACGTAACACACAGGTGGGGCAGGGAAGGTTCAGGTAGAGCAGAGATGTGGATCAGGACCAGCGTCTGTGACAGGCACAACCGCAACACACCCCAGGGGACAGGGACGCTGCATCAATACAGGTTACCCAAACATTTTTTTTACTTTACAATTTGAATTTAGACCACAATTGAATAAAAACGTAAACTTTTGGAAATATATTGTTAAGGATTTTATCTCCCATTAATCACATCACACGCAACTTTTTTCAGTTGAATGTAGACAAAAATGTAATACTTTTCTGGACTCTAGATTTAATATTTTGGTTTCATTTTGTGGATTAATACACTGTGGATTAATACATTTTTCTTCTTTCTATCTGTAAAATGCTAAAGAATTATTTTTTGACAAATTTTTCAAAAAAAGGTTTGTAGGAATAAAAATGTACAACATATTAATAAATCCCTATGGACAAGTCTCTGAAATATATTGAAGGATAGCCACATACAATGTGGTTTATGCAGATGCTTCTGAAACTGAGAAAAGTGACTTGGCGTGTGGGAAGAGTTTGACTTTCGGGAAATGGCATTTTAAAACATGTAGACTGATTCTAGACTACGACATGCTAAACACATTTTTAGACCCAATCGCCATCTCCTCAAACTAAGTTACTACATACAGTATAGTCCAGTTTGTTACATTCTTTATGAAATGGTCATTTAAATTATGTGTAATTCGATGTAGTGAGCTTTGGAACTATGGATGTATGTCCATTTTAAAGTATTCATGAAATTCTTATGACCCTGGTAATGATAATATAGATTTTTATATTTATTGAGGCCAATACGTAAAGCTTATTTAAGAGCAGTGATACTACCAAGAGCAGTGTGTAGGTTTCTTCTTTTTTCTCATCTTACTTTCTGAAAATACTAATATTAACGGACCAAAATAGGTAGATGCAAAAATGTGATATTAGAATGCATATATTGGAATATTCAGATGTTGACTACAGTATTTCGTTATATACAGTGGGGCAAAAAAGTATTTAGTCAGCCACCAATTGTGCAAGTTCTCCCACTTAAAAATATGAGAGAGGCCTGTAATTTTCATCATAGGTACACTTCAACTATGACAGACAAAATGAGAAGAAAAATCCAGAAAATCACATTGTAGGATTTTTTATGAATTTATTTGCAAATTATCCTTTGTTAGCAATGACAGAGGTCAAACGTTTTCTGTAAGTCTTCACAAGGTTTTCACACACTGTTGCTGGTATTTTGGCCCATTCCTCCATGCAGATCTCCTCTAGAGCAGTGATGTTTTGGGGCTGTTGCTGGGCAACACGGACTTTCAACTCCCTCCAAAGATTTTCTATGGGGTTGAGATCTGGAGACTGGCTAGGCCACTCCAGGGCCTTGAAATGCTTCAGAGAACACCAAGATTGGCAAATTTGCCACTGGCGCCCTGTGCTCTTCACAGATGAAAGCAGGTTCACACTAGCACGTGACAGACGTGACAGAGTCTGGAGACGCCGTGGAAAACGTTCTGCTGCCTGCAACATCCTCCAGCATGACCGGTTTGGCGGTGGGTCAGTCATGGTGTGGGGTGGCATTTCTTTTGGGGGGCCGCACAGCCCTCCATGTGCTCGCCAGAGGTAGACTGACTGCCATTAGGTACCGAGATGAGATCCTCAGACCCCCTGTGAGACCATATGCTGGTGCGGTTGGCCCTGGGTTCCTCCTAATGTAACATAATGCTAGACCTCATGTGGCTGGAGTGTGTCAGCAGTTCCTGCAAGAGGAAGGCATTGATGCTATGGACTGGCCCGCCCGTTCCCCAGACCTGAATCCAATTGAGCACATCTGGGACATCATGTCTCGCTCCATCCACCAACGCCACATTGCACCACAGACTGTCCAGGAGTTGGCGGATGCTTTAGTCCAGGTCTGGGAGGAGATCCCTCAGGAGACCATCCGCCACCTCATCAGGAGCATGCCCAGGCGTTGTAGGGAGGTCATACAGGCACGTGGAGGCCACACACACTACTGAGCCTCATTTTGACTTGTTTTAAGGACATTACATCAATGTTGGATCAGCCTGTAGTGTGGTTTTCCACTTTAATTTTGAGTGTCACTCCAAATCCAGACCTCCATGGGTTGATAAATTTGATTTCCATTGATCATTTTTGTGTGATTTTGTTGTCAGCACATTCAACTATGTAAAGAAAAAAGTATTTAATAATCATATTTCATTCATTCAGATCTAGGATGTGTTATTTTAGTGTTCCCTTTATTTTTTGAGCAGTGTATATACACATTTATTGATTTTCCCTTTGTACTTTAACTATTTGCACATCGTTACAACACTGTATATAGACAATGACATTTGAAATGTCTTTATTCTTTTGAAACTTCTGTGAGTAATATTTACTGTACATTTCTATTGTTTATTTAATTTTTGTTAATTATCTACTTCACTTGCTTTGGCTATGTTAACATCTGTTTCCTATGCCAATAAACCCTTGTCATGAATTGAATTGAGAGATAGAGGTAACAATACCAAACACCTTCATTTTAACTCTTCCTATCAAAAACATCATTCAGAATATCAGTGTCTGCACTTTCCGTTGAAAATAACACACATTGAATTGAAATGAATTTCAATACAAACATGTCACTCTTTTACAGTGAAAATATCAGAGACTGAAACCTGACCTCTGTGATTGGGGGCGGCCTCTCTTCCCAGTAATTTTGTGATTATGTCTCTCCTTAGAACTGAGCTAGGTACATCTATAGGCTAAATCAAATACCTGCCTTCACACCTGTGTGGCATATCACATTGCCAACCTCTGTAGATACACCCAAGGACCACATGCCATGCAGATATCCTTCTCAGTTTGACGGGAACCACACCTACCAACGTGATTGATGAAGATTTATAGGAATTGAAACTGTAGGCCTACTTGTTAAACACCGAGCTGGTTGGTGGTACTACATGCTAGTCAAAAATAATGTAGTATGTTCTTGAAATGCTCAAAGAAATATAAGTTATTTATCAAATAGTATACAAGACTTGTTTAATGTAGTGTCCTCTGACATTTTCTCAGTCTTTGTTAGCTGTAGCCTCCTCACATCAATTATATAAGTACTGATGGCACTCATTGGATCTGATTAATTTGATTAAATACAAGTTAATCTTTGAGGAAAACAACACAGAACCACTCATCCTCAACCACACGCCTCATTGCTCCTGTCTGTAAACTGATGCTGCCCTTCCGCTCATTTGGTGGACCACACCTGACATGCAAATGTGTTCCATTGCTTATGACAACACTTTAATATGACTGAAGAGAACGTGTTGTGTGGAACGTGTTAGGAAAGGATATGGCCCTGAGTTATTCCTGATCAGGTCAGGTCAAATGTGTCACTTATTTAAAGTATTTTTTAAATGTAAAATGCAATTTGTCAATGATTTACAACAACTACATTCAAACAAACAGATACACTTTAATCCGTAGATGATTCAATTCTATGAAAAAATATACATTTATTTTTCTGGTTCTTTCCTGTGTTGGATAAACCTTGTTTGGTCAGCATTTACAAGCAGTTTATAATCTAGCTGCAGTTTCAAAGGATTTTGAGATCTACATTTAACAGTGATAGTAGTCTAGAGGATCCAGAAACTCCTCCTGCTTACAGAAATACAATTTGTAGCCAATTGTAAAGTCTGTGGATGTTAGTCATTCCTAAGATACTCATATAACATCACAATAAAATGTGATAACAATTTAATTTAATGTCAACAGGACTAACTTATTGATTATAAACTGAAGTCAATAACATTATCTCATTATATCCACTAAATATCAACGTTTTATAACATTATTTGTACATTATCTATCACATAAGCATAGTTTAACATTGAAAATGATGTATGACAGAAATAAGATTAAGTCAAACTAAATATATTGTCGATGCCATACCTCAGAGCAGTGACATATAACAGGACACTCACACTACCTTCAGCCACCTTGTTGCCAAAGCCTCCCTTCAGCGGTTAATCTTCTGAAAAGCATGTAAAACAACATGTTGGTTGTTAGCCTATCCAGCATAGTGTCAAAGCTATCTAGCGAGACACTCCCTTCTCTAATTGGCTATTGAGCAGTCGCATCACTGGTCGTTTGCATAAAGTTGAAAACTTCTTGAACTTTAGTCAGATCTCTCTAGTCGTCAACTGTTACATAACTGAATGTGTCCTTCCATAGTATATGACGGATTTCTAGTAGCTTAGTCACTGAAAGTAGTGAGCATTACAATACAGGGCAGTTTCCCAGCCCTTTGGAGGTAGTGGATGAGCTGCATAAACCCAGTCACCACAGCAATGATGAGAGACACAATCAAAGCCTGATGTAATCTGGTTCCCAACTTCCTGTAATAAGCTGCTACTATTAGCATTGGGAGGTAGTTCACCACCATAGCTATAAGAATGAATATTATAATGAATGAATAAATATTATATTACCTTCATGTTGTTTGTCCCTTTCCTCTCCCCTTCCCCCTGCTCGGGGCGTTTCAGAGAACTGAGAGGCAGCAGAATGACATCACTAATAAAATCACGATGTCAGCTCTCATGGTCAGTCTAAAATAGGGAGCAAACAAACCTATGAAAAATATGTCCAAACCGAACCTGATCACAACCAACCAGACTAAACCAGGTGTTCCGACCCTGTATCTGAAGGGTCTGTCCTTTAGGTAGACCACAGGTTGGATGACTGCCAGGTAGCGCTGCACACAGACACAGCACTGGAAAAGGGGCAGAGCAGCAATCAAGAAACCTGAGGAAATTTGCACAGCAGACCAAATATAAACAGATGGGAAGAAATAACTCAAAGAAAATATGTCAAACAGGCAGACAATCACTTCAGACATGGTCAGGTTGAGAGTGAAGAACTCTGAGGCCATCGTTCCTCCGGTTCCGGTCACTGTCAGCCACAGGACTGTCACGTTGGGTGGGTAGTCTATGTTCTTAGTCTATCTTCTTTTTTCTATGTTGTGGTTTTGTGTTTGGCCTGGTATGGTTCTCAATCAGAGGCAGGTGTCGTTCGTTGTCTCTGAGAATCATACTTAGGTAGCCTTTTCCCACCTGTGTTTTGTGGGTGGTTGTTTTCTGTTATGTGCATGTCACCTTACAGAACTGTTTAGTTTCGTTCTCCTTTGTTATTTTGTTTAGTGTTCTCTGTTTAATAAATATAATGATGAGCACTTTTTTTTTGTACCTTTATTTACCAAGTCAGTTAAAACCTGTTATGGATGATGCGAATTTTCGCAGCTTTTTGTTAAAAATCGCGCAACATTTCAAAGTCCTGCTACTCATGCCAGGAATATAGTATATGCATATGATAAGTATGTGTGTATAGAAAACACTCTGAAGTCTCTAAAACTGGTTAAATCGGGTCTGTGGCTATAACAGAACGTGTTTAGGAGTAAAAATCCCTGGTAAAACTGTTCACCAAAAACACAAAACAAATATTAGTCCGCCATTCAATGCATTGTTTAAGGCGACCTAAAATAAATTGTATTTATTTATTTTTTATTTTACCTTTATTTAACCAGGTAGGCAAGTTGAGAACAAGTTCTCATTTACAATTGCGACCTGACCAAGATAAAGCAAAGCAGTTCGACAGATACAACAACACAGAGTTACACATGGAGTAAAACAAACAAACAGTCAATAATAAAGTATAAACAAGTCTATATACAATGTGAGCAAATGAGGTGAGAAGGGAGGTAAAGGCAAAAAAGGCCTTGGTGGCAAGGTAAATACAATATAGCAAGTAAAACACTGGAATGGTAGTTTTGCAATGGAAGAATGTGCAAAGTAGAAATAAAAATAATGGGGTGCAAAGGAGCAAAATAAATAAATAAATAAAATACAGTTGGGAAAGAGGTAGTTGATAGGGCTAAATTATAGGTGGGCTACGTACAGGTGCAGTAATCTGTGAGCTGCTCTGACAGTTGGTGCTTAAAGCTAGTGAGGGAGATAAGTGTTTCCAGTTTCAGAGATTTTTGTAGTTCGTTCCAGTCATTGGCAGCAGAGAACTGGAAAGAGAGGCGGCCAAAGAAAGAATTGGTTTTGGGGGTGACTAGAGAGATATACCTGCTGGAGCGTGTGCTACAGGTGGGAGATGCTATGGTGACCAGCGAGCTGAGATAAGGGGGGACTTTACCTAGCAGGGTCTTGTAGATGACATGGAGCCAGTGGGTTTGGCGACGAGTATGAAGCGAGGGCCAGCCAACGAGAGCGTACAGGTCGCAATGGTGGGTAGTATATGGGGCTTTGGTGACAAAACGGATTGCACTGTGATAGACTGCATCCAATTTGTTGAGTAGGGTATTGGAGGCTATTTTGTAAATTACATCGCCAAAGTCGAGGATTGGTAGGATAGTCAGTTTTACAAGGGTATGTTTGGCAGCATGAGTGAAGGATGCTTTGTTGCGAAATAGGAAGCCAATTCTAGATTCAACTTTGGATTGGAGATGTTTGATATGGGTCTGGAAGGAGAGTTTACAGTCTAACCAGACACCTAAGTATTTGTAGTTGTCCACGTATTCTAAGTCAGAGCCGTCCAGAGTAGTGATGTTGGACAGGCGGGTAGGTGCAGGTAGCGATCGGTTGAAGAGCATGCATTTAGTTTGACTTGTATTTAAGAGCAATTGGAGGCCACGGAAGGAGAGTTGTATGGCATTGAAGCTTGCCTGGAGGGTTGTTAACACAGTGTCCAAAGAAGGGCCGGAAGTATACAGAATGGTGTCGTCTGCGTAGAGGTGGATCAGAGACTCACCAGCAGCAAGAGCGACCTCATTGATGTATACAGAGAAGAGAGTCGGTCCAAGAATTGAACCCTGTGGCACCCCCATAGAGACTGCCAGAGGTCCGGACAACAGACCCTCCGATTTGACACACTGAACTCTATCAGAGAAGTAGTTGGTGAACCAGGCGAGGCAATCATTTGAGAAACCAAGGCTGTTGAGTCTGCCGATGAGGATGTGGTGATTGACAGAGTCGAAAGCCTTGGCCAGATCAATGAATACGGCTGCACAGTAATGTTTCTTATCGATGGCGGTTAAGATATCGTTTAGGACCTTGAGCGTGGCTGAGGTGCACCCATGACCAGCTCTGAAACCAGATTGCATAGCAGAGAAGGTATGGTGAGATTCAAAATGGTCGGTAATCTGTTTGTTGACTTGGCTTTCGAAGACCTTAGAAAGGCATGGTAGGATAGATATAGGTCTGTAGCAGTTTGGGTCAAGAGTGTCCCCCCCTTTGAAGAGGGGGATGACCGCAGCTGCTTTCCAATCTTTGGGAATCTCAGACGACACGAAAGAGAGGTTGAACAGGCTAGTAATAGGGGTGGCAACAATTTCGGCAGATAATTTTAGAAAGAAAGGGTCCAGATTGTCTAACCCGGCTGATTTCTAGGGGTCCAGATTTTGCAGCTCTTTCAGAACATCAGCTGAATGGATTTGGGAGAAGGAGAAATGGGGAAGGCTTGGGCGAGTTGCTGTTGGGGGTGCAGTGCTGTTGACAGGGCTAGGAGTAGCCAGGTGGAAAGCATGGCCAGCAGTAGAAAAATGCTTATTGAAATTTTCAATTACGGTGGATTTATCAGTGGTGACAGTGTTTCCTATCTTCAGTGCAGTGGGCAGCTGGGAGGAGGTGTTCTTATTCTCCATGGACTTTACAGTGTCCCAGAACTTTTTTGAGTTAGTGTTGCAAGAAGCAAATTTCTGCTTGAAAAAGCTAGCCTTGGCTTTTCTAACTGCCTGTGTATAATGGTTTCTAGCTTCCCTGAACAGCTGCATATCACGGGGGCTGTTCGATGCTAATGCAGAACGCCATAGGATGTTTTTGTGTTGGTTAAGGGCAGTCAGGTCTGGGGAGAACCAAGGGCTATATCTGTTCCTGGTTCTAAATTTCTTGAATGGGGCATGTTTATTTAAGATGGTTAGGAAGGCATTTAAAAAAAATATCCAGGCATCCTCTACTGACGGGATGAGGTCAATATCCTTCCAGGATACCCCGGCCAGGTCGATTAGAAAGGCCTGCTCGCTGAAATGTTTCAGGGAGCGTTTTACAGTGATGAGAGGAGGTCGTTTGACCGCTGACCCATTACGGATGCAGGCAATGAGGCAGTGATCGCTGAGATCTTGGTTGAAGACAGCAGAGGTGTATTTAGAGGGGAAGTTGGTTAGGATGATATCTATGAGGGTGCCCATGTTTAAGGCTTTGGGGAGGTACCTGGTAGGTTCATTGATAATTTGTGTGAGATTGAGGGCATCAAGTTTAGATTGTAGGATGGCTGGGGTGTTAAGCATGTTCCAGTTTAGGTCGCCTAGCAGCACGAGCTCTGAAGATAGATGGGGGGCAATCAGTTCACATATGGTGTCCAGAGCACAGCTGGGGGCAGAGGGTGGTCTATAGCAGGCGGCAACGGTGAGAGACTTATAAATGAGGATCCCCTGTACACAGCTTCCACACGATGTCGCCATTGCTGTCAATTTCTGACTCATTTATCCTTGGTTACAACACGAATAGGCCCCTCCTTTCTTGAGGCGCACCACAGTATGTTGTGAAACTGAAAAAATGGACGATGATTTCCAGACTTGCTGCTATCGAATACAGATCGCCCCGTGATCAATTTGATACATCATTAACGTTTATTAATACCTAAAGTTGGTTTAGAAAAGTCGTTTGAAGTGATTTGTAAAAGTTTATAGGCGACTTTTGTCATTTTAAAAAGTGACGTTGCGTCTTGTAAATGGGCTTTTTGCAGCATCAGACTGGCCTTCAGCAAATGACATTTTGGGTATACAATGACGGATTTAATCGGGAAAAAGACCCAATTGTGATGTTATGGGACATATAGGAGTGCCAACAAAGAAGCTCGTCCAAGGTAATGAATGTTTTATATTTTATTTCTGCGTTTTGGGTAGCGCCGGCTACCGCAAAATCTGTTGTTTATGTGTCGTGCTGGTATTTTGGGGGGGTGCATGCTATCAGATAATAGCTTCTCATGCTTTCGCCGAAAAGCATTTTACAAATCTGACTTGGTGGCTAGATTCACAACGAGTGTAGCTTTAATTCAGTACCTTGCATGTGTATTTTTATGAAAGTTTGAGATTTATCGAGTACTATACTCGAGGACTATAGGTGGCGCTCTGAAATTTCCGCTGAGCTGTTCCTGTGCAGGGACCACCTCCGTAAGAAGTTAAGAACAAATTCTTATTTTCAATGACGGCCTAGGAACAGTGGGTTAACTGCCTGTTCAGGGGCAGAACGACAGATTTGTACCTTGTCAGCTCGCTGCGCTTTGGTCCTCACCTCATTCCAATGACGAGCGTTACAGAATCGCCCACCAACCAAGGACCAAGCAGCGTGTTATCGGGCAGCAGCAGAAATCTCTGGACTCATGGACATGGGAGGAGATTCTGGACGGAGAAGGACCATGGACACAGGCTGGGGAATATCGCCCCCCCCCCCCCCCCCCCCCCCCCCCCCCCCCCCCAAGGCAGAGCTGTAGGCGGCGAAAGCTGAGCGGTGGTGGTATGAGGATTCAGCACGGCAGCGCGGCTGGGACGAGAGGCAGCCCCAAACATTTATTGAGGGGATGCACACGGGGAGTGTGGCTAAGTCAGGTAGGAGACCTGAGCCAACTCCCCGTGCTTACCGTGGAGAGAGGTGGACCGGGCAGGCATCGTGTTATGCCGTGAGGCGCACAGTATCCCCGGTGCGCAGGCAGCCCGGTGCGTTACATCGCAGCTCCTTGTATCGGCCGGGCTAGAGTGGGCATCGAGCCAGGTGACATGAAGCCGGCTCAGCGCATCTGGTCTCCAGTGCGTCTCCACGGGGAGCATTCAGCCAGGTAGGGTTGTGCAGGCTCGGTGCTCGAGATCTCCAGTGCGCCTCCACGGTCCGGTCTATCCAGTGCCTCCTCCACGCACCAGGCCTCCGGTGGCAGCCCCACGCACCAGGCTGTCTCTCCGTCTCCTTCCTCCAGATGCTCCCTCCTGTCTAGTGCTGCTAGAGTGTCCCTCCTGTCCAGCACTGTCAGAGTCTCCCGTCTGTCCTGAGCTGCCGGAGTCTCCCATCTGTCCTGAGCTGCCGTAATCGCCCGTCTGTCCTGAGCTGCCAAAGCCACCCGTCTGTCCTGAGCTGCCAGAGCCGCCTGTCTGTCCTGAGCTGCCAGAGCCGCCCTTCTGTCCTGAGCTGCGAGATTCGCACGTCTGTCCTGAGCTGACAGATTCACCCGTCAGTCAGGAGCTGCCAGACCCGCCCGTCAGTCAGGAGCTGCCGGAATCGCTTACCACGCTGCGCTTTGGTCCTCACCTCATTCCAACGACGAGCGTTACAAGGACATAGACATTGGTGGGGAAACTCAGGATGAGGTTAATTGCATGGAACACAAGTGATAAGGTCTCTGGTTGAGATGTAATGCCGGTGTTGTTGACCACAGAGGGGAAATAAGAATCCCCCTTCAGAAGTGTTCATTGCCTCTCTGGAATCTGCTTCTCTGGGTACAGATGGAGGATTGAACGGGTGAGTTCAATGCATCTCAAATGTCACCCTTTTCCCTACGTAGTCCACTACTTTTGACCAGAGTCCTGTGTACTATGTACTGTAGGGCAGGGATTTTCAAACTTGTTATAATCCTGTACCCCTTAAAATATTCGACCTCCAGCTGCGTACCCCCTCTAGCACCAGGGTTAGCTCTCTCTCAAGTGTTGTTTTTTGCCATCATTGTAAGCCTGCCGCACACACACTATACGATACATTTATTAAACATAAGAATGAGTGTGAGTTTTTGTCACAAGCTGGCCTGTGGGAAGTGACAAAGAGCTCTTATAGGACCAAGGCAGAAGTACTAATATTTATTTACTTATTTAAACCTGTTGAGGCTAGGGGGCAGTATTTTCACTTTTGGATGAAAGGCGTGCCCAGAGTAAACAGCCTCCTACTCTTTCCCAGATGGGAATATATGCATAGTATTATTACTGGTGGTTAGAACACACTCTGAAGTTTCTAAAACTGTTTGAATTATGTATGTGAGTAAAACAGAACTCTAGTGTTTTTTGTAGCTTCTGTTGACGCCAAAATGGCGGCTATTTCTTTGGGTTCTGAGCTCTGTAAAGTTTTTTTTTAAATCTGACACAGCGGTTGCATAGAGGATACATTTATCTTTAATTCTGTGAATAACACTTGCATCTTTTATCAATGTTTATTGTGAGTATTTCTGCAAAATCACCGGATGTTTTGGAATCAAAACATTTCTGCACGTAACGCGCCAATGTAAACTGAGATTTTTTATATATATGCACATTATCGAACAAAACACACAATACATGTATAACATGATGTCCTATGAGGGTCATCTGATGGAGATAATCAAAGGTTAGTGATTCATTTTGTCTATATTTATGCTTTTATGACTGTGAAATACCGCTCTGTGTTTTTGAATTTGGTGGTCATCTAACATAAATATATATTGTGTTGTCGCTGTAAAACATTTAGAAAATCGGACACAATGGGTAGATTAACAAGATGTTTATCTTTCATTTGCTGTATTGGACTTGTTAATGTGTGAAAGTTAAATATTTCGAAATAATGTTTTTATCAGCTGAATGGGCGTGTTCCCTTCAGGGCACTCCTTGTGCCCCCCTAGCCCCAACAGCCATCTGACATATAAAACCTTATTTGTTTTTCAAAAAATGTGCTCTTGAAAGGATGCACATATCTCTGCAATGTTGGGTTGTATTGGAGAGAGTTTCAGTCTGAAATAATTTTCCACACAGTCTGTGCCTGTATTTAGTTTTCATGCTAGAGAGGACCAAAAATCCACTCTCACATAGGTACGTGGTTGCAAGGGCATCAGTGTCTTAACAGAGCGATTTGCCAAGGCAGGATACTCTGAGCGCAGCCCAATCCAGAAATTTGGCAGTGGCTTCTGACTAAATTAAATTCTCATAGAACTGCTTGATACAATTTTGATGAGGCTCTCTTGTTCAGATATTGGTATGTGGACTGGAGGCAGGGCATGAAAGGGATAATGAATTCAGTTGTTTGTGTCATCCGGGAACGTACCTCCGATTCGGGAAAGTACCTGCGTAATTGAGCACACAACTCACTCAGGTGCTTCGATATATCACATTTGGCATTGTCCGAAAGCTTGAGTTAATTTGCACACAAAAAAAACATAAAATGATGGAAAGACCTGTGTGTTGTCCTTGTTAATGCAGACAGAGAAGAGCACCAACTTCTTAATCATAGCCTTAATTGTGTCCCGCACATTGAATATACACTGCTCAAAAAAATAAAGGGAACACTAAAATAACACATCCTAGATCTGAATGAATTAAATATTCTTATTAAATACTTTTTTCTTTACATAGTTGAATGTGCTGACAACAAAATCACACAAAAATTATCAATGGAAATCAAATTTATCAACTGGACAGTCTGTGGTGCAACGTGACGTTGGTGGATGGAGCGAGACATGATGTCCCAGATGTGCTCAATTGGATTCAGGTCTGGGAAATGGGCGGGCCAGTCCATAGTATCAATGCCTTCCTCTTGCAGGAACTGCTGACACACTCCAGCCACATGAGGTATAGCATTGTCTTACATTAGGAGGAACCCAGGGCCAACCGCACCAGCATATGATCTCACAGGGGGTCTGAGGATCTCATCTAGGTACCTAATGGCAATCAGGATACCTCTGGCGAGCACATGGAGGGCTGTGCCGCCCCCCAAAAGAAGTGTCACCCCACACCATGACTGAACCACCGCCAAACCGGTCATGCTGGAGGATGTTGCAGGCAGCAGAACGTTCTCCACGGCGTCTCCAGACTCTGTCACGTCTGTCACGTGCTCAGTGTGAACCTGCTTTCATCTGTGAAGAGCACAGGGCGCCCGTGGCGAATTTGCCAATCTTGGTGTTCTCTGGCAAATGCCAAACGTCCTGCACGGTGTTGGGCTGTAAGCACAACCCCCACCTGTGGACGTCGGGCCCTCATACCACCCTCATGGAGTCTGTTTCTGACCGTTTGAGCAGACACATGCGCATTTGTGTCCTGCTGGAGGTAATTTTGCAGGGCTCTGGCAGTGCTCCTCCTGCTCCTCCTTGCACAAAGGCGGAGGTAGCGGTCCTGCTGCTGGGTTGTTGCCCTCCTACGGCATCCTCCACATCTCCTGATGTACTGGCCTGTCTCCTGGTAGCGCCTCCATGCTCTGGACACTACGCTGACAGACACAGCAAACCTTCTTGCCACAGCTCGCATTGATGTGCCATCCTGGATGAGCTGCACTACCTGAGCCACTTGTGTGGGTTGTAGACTCCGTCTCATGCTACCACTAGAGTGAAAGCACCGCCAGCATTCAAAAGTGACCAAAACATCAGCCAGGAAGCATAGGAACTGAGAAGTGGTCTGTGGTCACACCCTGCAGAACCACTCCTTTATTTGGGGTGTCTTGCCAATTGCCTATAATTTCCACAGGTTGTCTATTCCATTTGCACAACAGCATGTGAAATGTATTGTCAATCAGTGTTGCTTCCTAAGTGGACAGGTTGATTTCACAGAAGTGTGATTGACTTGGAGATAAATTGTGTTGTTTAAAACCTGTTCAGGCGAGATATTCCCCTAGGGGAACTCCACCCCCCCGTTCAGCTGAAACGGTGGCGCAGGGAATGCAAAAATATTATTAGAAAAATTTAACCTCCACACATTAACAAGTCCAATACCTCCAATGAAAGATAAACACCTTGTTCATCTACCCGGCGTGTCAGATTTGTAAAATGTTTTACGGCGAAAACACAGCACATATATATGTTAGACCACCACCAAAACAAAGACAAAACGTAGCCATTTTGTCCAGCAAAAGATATAATCACAAAAGCAGGATTAAAAGAAAAATCATTCACTAACCTTTTGAAAATCTTCATCAGATGACAGTCATATGACATGTTACACAGTACATTTACGTTTTGTTCGATAATATGCATTTTATATCCATAAATCTCGGTTTACATTGACGCCATGTTCAGAAAATGCTCAAAAATGTCAGGAGAAATTATATAAAGCTCCGCCAGATAACACCAGATAACAGAAATACTCATCATAAACTTTGACTAAAGATACATGTTCTACATATAGTTAGAAAGATACACTTGTTCTTAATGCAACCGCTGTGTCACATTTTTTTACGTTACGGAATTAGTTTACTATGCAATAATCTGAGACGGCGCTCAGACGTAAAAATATTTCTCCGCTATGTTGGAGTCAACAGAAATACAAAATTACAACATAAATATTCCCTTACCATTGATGGTCTTCGATCAGAATGTAGTGGAAGGAGTCCTACTTCAACAATAAATCGTTTTGTTTCATAATGTTCAATTCTAGTGTCCATGTAGTAGCATCTGCTACCACTTTCATCTCAAATGCCCCAAAAATGACTTCTGGTCCAGAATAATTTTGCATCAAAACCTCCAAATTACATATTACAGGTCGACGAAACTGGTCAAACTAAGTGCAGAATCAAGCTTTAGGATGTTATAAACATACAAAACGAATGGCATTCCAACCGGACAATCCTAGTTCATCTAGGGTTGGCTGGAACAGAAGAAGCTCTGTGTCCAAAGCGCGCCCTCACGCACATGGAAATCCTCGCGACACTCACAGTTTTTCGCCTCATTGGGTCAAAGTTCACAGCATTTGTACCATTAAACGCTCTACTGAATGAGGACATCTAGTGGAAGACATAGGAAGTGTTTCCAGATCCATAACTGGTTTGGAAGGGAGGGGGCGATGACGTCCAACTATATTATCAAAGACAAGACAGACAAATACATGTATATAACGAAATACTGTAGTCAACATCTGAATATTCCAATATATGTATTCTAATATCACATTTTTGCATCTACCTATGGATTTTGAGATTTGTTGGTATTTTGGTCCGTTAATATTAGTATTTTCAGAAAGTAACATAAGAAAAAGAAGAAACCTACACACTGCTCTTGGTAGTATCACTGCTCTTGGTAGTATCTCTGCTCTTGGTAGTATCACTGCTCTTGGTAGTATCACTGCTCTTGGTAGTATCACTGCTCTTGGTAGTATCACTGCTCTTGGTAGTATCACTGCTCTTGGTAGTATCACTGCTCTTAAATAAGCTTTACGTATTGGCCTCAATAAATATTAAAATCTATATTATCATTACCAGCGTCATAAGAATTTCATGAATACTTTAAAATGGACATACATCCAAAGTTCCAAAGCTCACTACATCGAATTACACATAATTTATATGACCATTTCATAAAGAATGTAACAAACTGGACTATACTGTATGTAGTAACTTAGTTTGAGGAGATGGCGATTGGGTCTAAAAATGTGTTTAGCATGTCGTAGTCTAGAATCAGTCTACATGTTTTAAAATGCCATTTCCCGAAAGTCAAACTCTTCCCACACGCCAAGTCACTTTTCTCAGTTTCAGAAGCATCTGCATAAACCACATTGTATGTGGCTATCCTTCAATGTATTTCAGAGACTTGTCCATATGGATTTATTCATATGTTGCACATTTTTTATTCCTATAAACTTTTTATTTGTTTTATTTGTCAAAAAAGAATTCTTTAGCATTTTACAGATAGAAAGAAGAAAAATGTATTAATCCACAATCTGCTGTGAGTATTTCCAGTCCTGGAGTATCAAAATGAAACCAAAATATTAAATCTAGTGTCCAGAAAAGTAGTACATTTTTGTCTACATTCAACTGATAAAAGTTGCGTGTGATGTGATTAATGGGAGATAAAATCCTTAACAAAATATTTTCCAAAAGTTTACATTTTTATTCAATTGTGGTTTAAATTCAAATTGTAACGTAAAAAAAATGTTTGGGTAACCTGTATTGATGCAGCGTCCCTGTCCCCTGGGGTGTGTTGCGGTTGTGCCTGTCACAGACGCTGGTCCTGATCCACATCTCTGCTCTACCTGAACCTTCCCTGCCCCACCTGTGTGTTACGTCACACTGATGATTTATTCAATGTGCGTCCACAATGGCACCACATTCACAATGCAGTGCATTACTTCTGACCAGAGCCCTTTATATGGTATAGGGTGCCATTTTGTATACAGACCAGAGCAACAACAAGAGTAGTGTCTGCCCCCCTGCCTGCAGTTGTGTATCATATTTCCCTTGACCTGACATGCAAATAGCCTGTTTACTCTGACTGGACTCAAACCCATCTTAGTCCCAAATGTGCATGCAAAGACTGCTAATAGTTTTTTTAAATAATTCTGCTCTACAAAAAGTAAAAGACATGAGTAGTTCAACACAAGCATTTATTGACTATGAAGTATTAAAAAAAAACAATACATGTGGGTCTTACCCTCCCATCTCACTATTAAATACAAACACAAAGATGGATTGTGAAAGTCAAGCAAGAAGATTGATAAATAGTCTTCCCAGATAAAAGGGAATGAATCAAACCCAGGGATGCAAAATTCTGGATTTCCTTGTAATTCCCTCCTGATTACTGGAATCTTCTGACCAGGATTTCTGGAGAACGTTTTAGGTCAGGTTACCAGAATACTGCAACCGTAAACAGGTACATATTTTTGCCAGCGCATCTACAACTACCAACTTCTTTACAAGCTATCACATAACAGTTGTAAACAGGTTACATTTGGCCCTCTGTATCAGATGAAACTGGGAATATAAACTCTCCCTCAGAGACCTCTGATACAGGGTAGTTTCCCAGCCCTGTGGAGGTAGAGGAGGGGTTGCACAAACCCACTGACCACACTGATGTAGAAACACATATATTTGGCATAAAAAAACTGCCCTGAATCTAATACTCCAATAAAAGGTAAAACCACTACCCATGGGAGGTGGTTTGCCATCATGGAAACCGTGATTATCAAAATGATCTTAAACGCCCTCATCTTCATGTTATTTGTCCCCTCCCTCCCTGTCTCCCCCTCCCCCGGCCCAGGCTGTTTCAGAGCCCTGAGAACTGAGAGGCAGCAGAATAACATAAATGAAAGTAAGACCAGAACTTCGCCAAAAGACACATAACATATGACAATTTGGTGGTCTTTTACAATCAAAAAAGTAAAACAGAACCCAATCAAAACCAGCCAAACCAATCCAGAACACCACACCTTGTATCTCAGGGGTCTGTACTTCAAGAAGAACACAGGGTGGACAACTGCCAGGTAGCGCTCAAAACATATACAGCACTGGAACAGGGGGCGGCCGTGGAACATAAAACCACTGAAGAATGTAAGTAGAGCTAGGATAGGGGGAATAGGGAGGTGAATGTAGACAAAGACAAAGACAGCGCACATGCAGTAGAGCATCTCAGATACAGCCAAGTTGAGAGTGAAGAACTCTGAGGCCACAGTCCCTCCGGCTCCGGTCAGTATCAGCCACAGGACGTAGACATTGGTGGGTAGACTCAGGATGAGGTTGACTGCATAGCAGGCTGTTTTTAAAGTATAAACTGGCTCCAGATAGCCAGAGAGGACAGTGGAATGGTTGGAAGAGTTCATTTTTGTGCAAGCTCAGTTACGAAATGCGGGCTTTAACATTCCAATGACCACACAGAAATAGAGAGAGAGAGAGAGAGAGACAACAACGCCACAATGTTAACTCTTCAATCAGAAAAACATAATTCAGAATATTAGTCAGTGTCTGCACTTTCCAATGAAAATTACCTAAATTGTAAGGGATTTAAATACAAACATTTCACTCAGTTACACTGCTAATACCAGAGACTGAAAAGTGTAATCCAACCTGAACTCTGTGATTGGTGTCTCTTCTCTTCCCGGTCTCTTTGCGATTGTGTCTCTCCTTAGATCTGAGCTTGGTACAACTATAGACTACATCAGATACCTGCCATCACACCTGTGTGGCGTATCACATTGACACCCACCGAAGCTACACCAAAGGACCATATGTCATGCAAATATCCTACTCAGTGTGACAGGAACCACACCTATCAATGGGATTGATGCGCATGGGTGGGTTTGCTAATGTCGTCCTACTTGTTAAACACAGAGCTGGTTTGAGGTACTACGTGCTAACCAAAATTAGGTATTTTCTTGATATGCTAGAAGTTATTTATCAAGTTGTTTACAAGGCTTACTGGAGATACAGTGTTCTAAAGAGGCCAAAACATTTATGCAAAGGTTAATGAAGCATCCTCTGACATTTGCTCTTTCGTTGCTAGTTGTAGCTTCCTCATATAGTAGTACGAGCTGCACCCTGACATATGAGCATTAAATCATTGGATCTGATTAAATACAATTCCGTTGTTGAGGCTTGCAACACAGAGCCACTCACCCTCACCCACACACCTCATTCACTACCGCCTGTAAACTGACGATGCCCATCACATCACTTGATGGACCACACCTGACATGCCAATGTGATCCATTGGTTATGACAACACTTCTGTATGATTGAAGAGAATATGCTGGGCTCTGTGGAAAGTGTTATGGATGGATGGGGCCCTGAGTTATTCTTTACCAGGTCAGGTCATATGTGTCACTTATTTAGACATATGTGTTTACTCAGCTTGAGTGTCACGACTTCTGCAGAAGTCTGCAGAAGTTCCTCTCCTTGTTCGGGCGGTGTTCGGCGGTCTATGTCACCGATCTTCTAGCCATCGCTGATCCATTTTTCATGTTCCATTTGTTTTTTCTTGTTTTCACACTCACCTGGTTTCAATTCCCTAATTACATGTGGTATATTTTCCCTCTGTGTCCCCAATGTCCTTGTCGGGACATTGGGGTTTTGTACCCATGTATTTGTTGTTTTATATGCCGTTAGTTTTATATATTAAACTGCTCCGGCTATTCACCAAGTTCTGCTCTCCTGTGTTTCCCGTGGCACTGGGCCTTCCCTGGTTGGCTCGTCATGACCCCATCATTTCGTGGCAACAGAGGGCTCTCATGTGGTGGTCGTGAGAGTGCTCAGGGAGGTGTGTAGGGGTTTCCGTTGGTGCTACTACAGTGGAAAGTCCAGACCATTTCTCCACTGTGCGCATCCCCTCCGAATATGCTGATTTGGCTCTAGCCTTCTGTAAAAATAAGGCTACTCAATCTCCACCCCATCTACGGGGGGATTGTGCGATAAATCTCCTGGTAGACGCTGCACTTCCCAGGAGTCAACGTGTGTCACCTGTCGCAAGCGGAGACGGTGGCTATGGAGACATTCGTCTCAGAATCCCTGCGTCGGGTACATTCGGTCCTCCACTTCACCCGTTTCCTCTAGTTTATTTTTTGTGAAAAGGAGGGAGGCCTGGGCCCGTGCATTGATTATCGATATCTCAATAAAATCACGGTGAGGTACAGTTACCCACTACCTCTTTGAATTAATGCACGGGGCGCGGTTCTTCACAAAACTGGATCTCAGGAGCGCATACCACCTGGTGCGTATCCAGGAGGGAGACGAGTGGAAGACAGCGTTTAGTACCACCTCAGGGCATTATGAGTACCTCGTCATGCCGTACGGGTTGATGAATGCTCCATCAGTCTTCCAATCCTTTGTAGAAAGATTTTCAGGGATCTGCACGGGCAGGGTGTAGTAGTGTATATCAATGACATTCTGATATACTCCACTACACGCGCCGAGCATGTATCTTTGGTGCGCAGGGTACTTGGACGGCTGTTGGAGCATGATCTGTAAGTCAAGGCTGAGAAATGCCTGTTCTTTCAGCAAGCCGTCTCCTTCCTAGGGTATCACATTTCCACATCAGGGGTGGAGATGGAGAGTAACCTAATTTCAGCCATGCGTAATTGGCCCACTCCCACCACGGTAAAGGAGGTGCAGTTATTTTTAGGCTTTGCCAATTACTACCGGGGATATAGAAGGGGTTTTGGTCAGGTGGCTGCTCCCATTACCTCACTGCTGAAGGGGGGTCCTGTACGTCTGCAGTGGTCAGTTGAGGCGGACAGGGCTTTTGGGCAACTAGGGGCTATGTTTACCTCGTCGCCCGTGCTGGCCCATCCGGATCCCTCTTTGGCGTTCATAGTGGAGGTGGAAGCGTCCGAGGCTGGGATAGGAGCGATGCTCTCTCAGCTCTCGGGTATGCCACCGAAGCTCCACCCCTGTGCCTTCTCGAAGAAGCTCAGCCCGGCGGAGAAAAACTATGACGTGGGGGACCGGGAGCTGTTGGCTGCCGTCAAGGCATTGAAGGAGTGGAGACATTGGCTTAAGGGGGCTAAACACCCTTTTATCATCAAGTCTGACAACCGCAATCTGGAGTACATCCGGGCAGCGAGGAGACTGAATCCTCGCCAGGCAAGGTGGGCCATGTTTTTCACCCATTTTGTTTTCACCCTTTCGTACAGACCAGGATTCCCAGAACGTTAAGGCAGACGCACTGTCCAGGAAGTATGACACAGAGGAGCGGCCCATGGAGGTCGCAGGTAGTGTGGGAGCTGGACGTGGACATTGAGCGGGCGTCACATGAAGAGCCCACTCCCCCTCAGTGTCCAGCTGGGCATCTGTACGTTCCGTCTGCTGTCCGCGACCGGCTGATCTATTGGGCCCACACGTCACCCTCCTCTGGTCATCCTGGGATCGGTCGGACGGTGCGCTGTCTTAGTGGGAAGTACTGGTGGCCCACTTTGGCTAAGGATGTGAGGGTTTATGTTTCCTCCTGCTCGGTGTGCTCCCAGTGTACGGCTCCTAGGCACCTGCCAAGAAGTAAGTTACAACCTTACCTGTTGCACAACGGCTGTGGTCGCACCTGTTGGTGGATTTCATAACCGATCTTCCCCCGTCACAGGGTAACACCACGATCCTGGTCGTTGTGGATCATTTCTCTAAGTCCTGTCGTCTCCTCTCTTTGCCCGGTCTCCCTACGGCCGTAAAGACTGCGGAGGCCCTGTTTACTCACGTCTTCCGGGTTCCCCAGTTCACGTCCAGGGTCTGGATGGCGTTCATGGAGCGTCTGGGGTTCTCGGTCAGCCTTACCTCAGGTTTTCACCCCGAGAATAACGGGCAGGTGGAGAGAGTTAACCAGGATGTGGGTAGGTTTCTGAGTTCTTATTGCCAGGACCGGCCAGGGTAGTTTTCTTGCCCTAGGCAGAGATGGTCCAGAACTCACTCCTCCACTAACCTCTCTCCCTTCCAGTGTGTATTGGGGTATCAGCCGGTTCTGGCTCCTTGGCATCAGAGTCAGACCGAAGGTCCTGCGGTGGAAGACTGGTTCCGGCGCACGGAGGAAACATGGGACGCCGCACATGTCCATCTTCAGCGCACCGTGCTGCGCCAGAAAGTTGGCGCAGACCGTCACCACAGTGAGGCCCCGGTGTTTGCACCGGGGGACCGGGTCTGGCTCTGGCTCTCGACCCAAAACCTGCCCTTCCGCCTGCCCTGTTGGAAGTTGGGTCCGCGGTTTGTGGGGCCATCTAAAGTCCTGAGGGGAGTGAACGAGGTAGGTTACAGCTTCCCCCCCGATTACCGCATTAACCCCTTGTTCCATGAGTCTCTCCTCAGGCCGGTGGTGGCTGGCCCGCTCCTGGAATCTAAGGTGGTTCCTCCGGCCCCCCCGACATCGAGGGAGCCTCGGCGTACTCCCGTTCGATCCATCCTGGATTCGAGACGTCGGGCGAGGGGCCTTCAGTACCTCGTGGACTGGGAGGGGTACAGTCCGGAGGAGAGATGCTGGGTTCCGAAGGAGGACGTGTTGGACCCTTCTATGCTTCGGGTTTTCCACCTTCTCTGTCCGGATTTCCCTGCACATCGCCCTCCAGGTCGTCCCCTCCAGCGCTGCTGGAGCCGCATGTCAAGGGGGGGTACTTTACCAACTTCTGCCAAAGTCGGTTCCTCTCCTTGTTCGTGCGGTGTTCGGTAGTTGACCTCACCGGTCTTCTAGCCATCGCCGATCCATTTTACAAGTTCCATTTGTACTTTCTTGTTTTCACACTCACCTGGTTTCAATTCCCCAATTACATGTTGTATATTTTCCCTTTGTTTCCCCCATATCCGTGTCGGGAATTGTCTATTGTAAGTTCTTGTGCTATGTGTTACTGGTGCGCTACGGGTTTTGCACCCATGTGTTTGTTGTTTTATATATTAAACTACTCTGGCTATTCACCAAGTTCTGCCCTCCTGCGTTTGACTTCCCTGCCACCAGTTACCAATTAAAATCTGACAGTGCAATTTGTCCATCACATACTAGAACTACATTCAAACAAATGGGAACATTTTCTTTCTTAGATGCCTCAATTAGATTAAATAGTTTTGGGTCAGGATTTACAAACAGTGAAAAAATATAATATCAGTTTAAAATAGATTTTGAGATCTACATTTAACAGTGATTGTGGTCTATAAGATCCACATAGTTGCTCAACCTCCTCCAACTTACAGAAAACAAATCTGCTCGATAGCCAATTGGAGGAGGGAGGGTCTCGCCACCTATCTTTGACCCTGTGGTAGATAGGCTAACAACCAACATGTATTTTTACACGCTGACTTAATCTGATTTCTGTCATACCTGAAGGGCACTTTTCGGCATTTGCTGTATAATTGATGAGAATATTGCAAATGTACGGTCCCTTACAAGACGTCTGCGAATGTTTCTAAAATTTGCCGAAGGCCATGCACCGGGGCCAGATCTTCCGGGAAGTCATCGAACAAAGTCTCTAAGAAATTCTGTTTCAGTTTTATAACATTTTAATATTTGGTCATTTTTTCGCTGTCCCAGTAAATTCCACCAGATGGCGAATGGAATCTTATTACAAATGTACAAAACATCAATCACCAATCACAACATGGCCATTTCTCCTAAAGGGAAAAGACTTCGAAGACGAAACTTGGTGAGCATAGGTTTGGACTAATGGGCTGTTAGCCCAGAAACAAGATGGCGTCGAGGCCTCAATGCTTTTTTAGTTAAGGCCATTTTTCTGGGATTAAAGGTCAAAAATGAAAATAGAGCCCTAATTTGACCCCTTCACGTCAAAGTACATGAACCTACGGTGTCAGGAAAAAAGAACCACTAATTTATCTATCGTAATTTGAGAGAAATTGTACAATTGGTAATGCTCAAATAACATTTTTAAAAAAGCAAAAAGTTACAGATCTAGTTGCAGCGTGTTCAGGAGCTCTGCAAGATTTGTGATTTTCTGAAATCACACACACTCATTCAACCCTCTGTAAATCATAGAGTTCTTAACATAGACTTTAAACTCAGGATTGTGTAAAAGCCCACCCCATTGATGAGGATATGTGTTTCCTTTAAGCTTCCTGTGCCAAGCGGAAGTACCTTAAATTGGGGGCATAGATGCTGTTTTCGAAGAGTTAAAAAACTCACATCTGTCCAAAACTTCATATGTGTGATTAGGAAACCCTCATGAACTGTAAATCAGTCATTTATCCCATCAGATTTCCAATAAAAACTCACACACACACGCAGCAAGGATGGAGTGACACAGTTTGGGGCTTAGAGACACACAGAGCCTGCAATAGTTACCTTTGTTTGAACTATCAATGATCCGTCAGACTTAGGGCTCTGAAGAAACCTGTTCTAGAGTTCAAGTCAAAGGTGCGTGGTGAGTTATGTGGCTCTAGAAGGTTCTCAGACAGAGAAACAGCCTTGTACATTTACAATAACTTCAATTCATTTTGACCATTACGAAAATGACGACATTTAGAAAAGTCTCAGAGTCGCAAGACTAGGTGCATTGAAACCGCCTCAGCCGATAGAGACGGACTCAAACGTTTCTGTCCGATAGCTCATTCAAGGACCCCATAGCAACGCCCGGAAAAAGTGGATTTTCACCGACAATTAATGTCGTTGCTCGGGCACTGAATGAACTATCGAGCCGAAACTCGGGATTTGGGGTCGCCTCACATAGGCCTACACATAATGTCAGAACTGGACCCGCAGCTGGAACGTAACTACATGTTTTATGTTTTTACCGTGGTTGATCCTGAAGGCGCTGGGAATTATGGGCCTGCTCTGAAATATGTGATTGTAGAAAAGGCCCAAAGGAGAGAGAGTCTATGGGGAGATGATGCGGAACTACTGGATACTTGGAGGACGAGGAGCCATTCGTAAGCACCAATACACCTGCATGGAATGTCAGAGATGGCGGGCCAGAGCCACTGTGCCCAAACTGGCAGATTTACCCCCTGCTCGCTGGCGCCTCCTCAAACCACCCTTCTGGTCAACAGGAGTCGATTGCTTTGGCCCCTTAACGATCAAGCTAGGTCATTGAGTGGAAAAGCGCCTTGGCATTCTATTCAAGTGTTTGACAACTAGATGTGTCCACCTGGACCTACTGGAGAGTTTGGATACTCAAGCCTTCCTCATGGCCCTACGACGGTTTATCTCCCGACGGGGGAAACCCTACGAGATCCTGGCTGACAGAGGCACAAACTTCAAGGTAGGAGAAGCTAGGTTGGAGGAAGCCTTCCAACCCAGCCTCCAGGATCAGCTGATGGACCAACAAATGTCATTCAAATTTAACCCTCCAAGAGCTCCTCATTTTGGAGGAACATGGGAGCAAGAGATCAAATCTGTAAAGACGGCTTTACGAGTCGTACTGGGGGACCAAACTGTCACTGAAACTGTCTTGAGGACCGTCTTGATAAAGGTGGAAGGGATACTGAACTCCAAACCCTTGGGAAATCTCTCTGCAGACATCGCTGACCCCGATCCGGTTACACCGAATATGCTCTTGATGGGACGCCGAGATGCGTCACTTCCTTAAGCCATGTATGCTGATACCAACCTCGTTGGCAGACGCCGGTGACGACACAGTCAGATCTTAGCTGACCATTTTTGGGCCCGATTTAGTCGGCATTACCTACCAAGTCTACAGCACAGAGGGAAATGGCGGAGAGAAATGGCCAGCCTGGAAACTGGCCAAGTAGTAATGATGGTGGACCCTCGAGCTGCCTCGAGCCTCCTGGCCGGTGGGCCTTATCATTAAGACCATACCTGGGACAGATGGTCGTGTTAGATCAGTGGAGATCCAGGTGAAGAACCGGATGTATATCCGGTCAGTTGCCCGACTAATTCCTCTCCCTGAAATGGCAGAGCCCTAGCCATCGATAACACTTCCCACACAGCACGACATATTCTCTTCAATCATACTAAAGTGTTGTCATAACCAATGGATAACATTTGCTTGTCAGGTGTTGTGACATTGTTATTGTGAATGTGATGACATGCTATTGATCGAGTAATTAACTATGTTTATAATTACGTGATTAATTACTCTTGTAACCATTAACTCCGTAACCTGGGGCTCCAAGTTTCCCGAATTGACTAAAATAATAACTGGAATATCAATTTCATAGCAGTCATTAATTAATTTCCTCAGTCTCATTCTGAACGTCACATAATTGGTAAATCTGCACAAACCCGGGTCTCACTAAATCATTCTGTACCACACAAATGTAGTTGTTTATTTGTTTACCAACAAGCTAAATTATAATATAAGATACACATACACAAACAGTCTAGGTTATTGGTTAGAACCTAATACAATGGCAACAGGTCCCTAGCGGACCAACACAATATGAAGGTTTAAAGCGAGAGTGCACGAGAGATAAGCACACTTGGATACATTTGTAATCTGCTAAGTTAAGCCCTAACACCTTTCCCTGAACTGCCGCTCTTATGGGTAAGAATTTTAATGAATGTATTTACTTGTTGAAGGTCTCCAATGGGTATCTTCTCGTGGCACATTTCCACTTATTGGGATAGGTTTGGCCGACCCCCTTTTCTTTCGATGACCGCGTCTCCTTCGTTGCCGGGTGTAAGTCTCTGATTGTCCACACAATATCACAATGTCCTTTCTCTTGGTCGTCTGTTTCCTTGCACTCGTTCTGTGAGAGTAGTCTTCTTCGGAGGAGGATAATCAGCCGTGTTGACGCTCCCAGCTTTTGGTAGGAGGGCCGTGTAGACAACCGATAATTTGAAGAGAATAACCGGTTGGTTCTTCTTGAATTCATCTTCTTAGATACAGTAATCATCCGTAGCCTTGATTGTTAAGAGGTTCCTTTGTCTTCTTCCTCGTGTTGCGTTTTGGGATCACGACTAGTCGTGAACCACGGCTGCAACGCTTGGTAAACTGCGGCGCGGTTGGAAGCCCGAGAGGCAGCCCCAAAAATGTATTGGGGGGTGTGGCACAAGGGGAGTGTGGCTAAGTCAGGTAGGAGACCTAAGCCAACTCCCCGTGCTTACCGGATAGCGAGAGGGACCGGGCAGGCACTGTGTTATGCCGTGAGGCGCGCGGTGTCCCCGGTGCGTGTGCATAGCCCTGTGCGGTACATTGCAGCGCCTCGTATCGGCCCGGCTAGAGTTGGCATCGAGCCAGGTGCCATGAAGCCGGCTCAGCGCATCTGGTCTCTGGTGCGTCTCCTCGGGCCGGTGTACAAGGAACCAGCCTTACACATGGTGCCCCCGGTTTGCATTCAACCAGGTAAGGTTGGGCAGGCTCGGTGCTCAAGAGCTCCAGTGCTCCTTCACGGTCCTGTCTATCCAGTGCCACCTCCACGCACCAGCCCTTCGGTGGCAGCCCCCCGCACCAGGCTGTCTCTCTGTCTCCTCCCTACAGGTGATCCCGCCTGTCCAGCACTGCCAGAGCCTTCCTCCTGCCCAGCGCGGCCAGAGTCTCCCGTCTGTCCTGAGCCGCCAGAGTCTCCCGTCTCTCCTGAGCCGCCAGAGTCTCCCGTCTGTCCTGAGCCGCCAGAGTCTCCCGTCTGTCCTGAGTCTCCCGTCTGTCCTGAGCCGCCAGAGTCTCCCATCTGTCCTGAGCTGCTAGTCTGTCCTGAGCCGCCAGTCAGCCAGGAGCTGCCGGAGTCATCCTTCACTCCGGCGCTGCCGGAATCTCCCGTCCAGGCGTTACAATAACAAGTTTGGGAACCACTAACCCACAGTACATAGTACACAGGCCTCTGGTCAAAAGTAGTGGACTATGTAAGGAAAAGGGTTACATTTGAGATGCATTCCATGACTCAACCGTTCAACCCTCCATCTGTACCCACAGAAGAAGCTTCCAGAGAGGCGATGAACACTCCTGAAAAGGGATTCTTATTTCCCCTCTGTGGTCAACAACACCGGCCTTACATCTCAACCAGAGACCTTATTAGTTGTATTCTATGCAATCAACCTCATCCTGAGTTTTCCAACAAATGTCTATGTCCTGTGGCTGACAGTGACCGAAACCGGAGGAACGATGGCCACAGATTTCTTCTCTCTCAACCTGACCATGTCTATAATGATTGTCTGCCTGTTTGAAATATTTTCTTTTGAGTTATTACTTCCCATGTGTTTATTGTTGGTCTGCTGTGCAATTTTTCCCTGATTTCTTGATTGCTGCTCAGATAATTAGCAGGTATCGGCCTAATTCTGCTCTGCATGTGTTATTTGCTGTTTTACATTGTACACAGAGAATATTTTTGCAGAATTAAGCATGCAGGAGTTTCAATTTGGTGTCTGTCCCATTTTGTGAATTCTTGGTTGGTGAGTGGACCCCAGACCTCACAACCATAAAGGGCAATGAGTACTATAACTTATTCAAGTATTTTAAGCCAGATCCTACTTGGTATGTCGAATCTTATGTTCCTTTTGATGGCATAGAAGACCCTTCTTGCCTTGTCTTCCAGCTCGTTCACAGCTTTTTGTGGAAGTTACCTGTGGCGCTAATGTTTAGGCCAAGGTATGTATCATTTTTTGTTTGCAGTAGGGCAACCGTGTCTAGATTTGTATTTGTGGTACTGGCAACTGGACCTTTTTGGAACACCATTGTTACGGATACAAGTATCGTGTGTGTGTGTTTCTTTTCTCTCCTTCTCCCCTCACAGGTGGAAATAATCACTCCCCAATCAGTCTCCAATCAATCATCAATCAGAAGACACACCTCCTGTTTCCTACCCAATCACAGTTCCTTTCCCTTGGTTTAAAAACCCTGTCAGCTGTTTGCTGTGGAGCTCGATCTCTCTGTAAATGCCATGTCTGTAGGTCTCTGTTTCACTCTCTCTTTATGTATTGACCTCTCTTTTGTTTGAGCACCTCCATATCACTTTGTCCTCACCTGTGAGTATTGTTTTTGGTTATGGTGTTTGTTTGTTTGCTGGTGGGAAAAGGGGGAAACAAGACAAGTCGCCCATGGGCATACACTACCCGTAGGTAAACTTTGTTAAATACACTAGTTAGAACTGGGCTGACCACCCACTGTATTTTTTGGTTAATTAGTTAGCTGTTGTTGAAATAGGCTAGTCTCGCTTAGGGGTGTTTTTAAATACTTATTATTTCTTTCCTTGGGTCCAGCTCAGACCCTTTTCCTGCTCCCCCCATTACCGTGTGTTTTCCAATAAACCCAGAGTTTGATGGTAGATTTCAGTTGTTGTGGTTATTTCGTTCTCACTTTTACTTTTTCACTATTATAATTTGTTTGAGTTATGTTAAGGGTCTCGTTACCATCTCCCCTAGACTGTCGGGCCAAAAGGGATTCGTAACAACCATTATTTTTTGTTACTGAGATTTACTGTCAGCGCCCAGGTCTGACAGAATCTGTGCTGCTTTAGGCCCTCATTGGTTGGTGACAGAAGCACCAGATCATCAGCGAACAGTAGACATTTGACTTCAGATTCTATTAGGGTGAGGCCGGGTGCTGCAGACTGTTCTTGTCCACAATTCGTTGAAATATATGTTGAAGAGGGTGGGGCTTAAGCTGCATCCCTGTCTCACCCCATGGCCCTGTGGAAAGAAATGTGTGTTTTTTGGCAATTTTAACAGCCCACTTGTTGCTTGTGTACAATGGATTTAATAATGTCGTATGTTTTTTCCCCAACACCACATTCCATCAATTTGTATACAGTTGTGGCAAAAGTTGAGTGACACAAATATACATTTTCACAAAGTTTGCTGCTTCAGTGTCTAGATATTTTTGTCAGATGTTACTATGGAATACTGAAGTATAATTACAAGCATTTCATAAGTGTCAAAGGCTTTTATTGACAATTACATGAAGTTGATGCAAAAAGTCAATATTTGCAATGTTGACCCTTCTTTTTCAAGACCTCTGCAATCCGTCCGGGCATGCTGTCAATTATCTTCTGGGCCACATCCCGATTTATGGCAGCCCATTCTTGCATAATCAATGCTTGGAGTTTGTCAGAATTTGTCCACCCGCCTCTTGAGGTTTGACCACAAGTTCTCTTGTTTGCTGGCCATGGGCCAAAAATATCAATGTTTTGTTCCCCGAGCCACTTAGTTATCGCTTTTGCCTTATGGCAAGGTGCTCCATCATGCAGGAAAAGGCATTGTTCGTCAAACTTTTCCTGGAATTTTGGGAGAAGTTGCTCTCTGAGGATGTTTTGGTACTATTCTTTATTCATGGCTGTTCTTAGGCAAATTGTGAGTGAGCCCACTCCCTTGGCTGAGAAGCAACCCCACACATGAATGGTCTCAGGATGCTTTACTGTTGGCATGACACAGGACCTTTGGGTGCGCTCACCTTGTCTTCTCCGGACAAGCTTTTTTCAGGATGCCCCAAACAATCGGAAAGGGGATTCATCAGAGAAAAGGACTTTACCCCAGTCCTCAGCAGTCCAATCCCTGTACCTTTTGAAGAATATCAGTCTGTCCTTGATGTTTTTCCTGGAGAGAAATGGCTTCTTTGCTGCCCTTCTTGACACCAGGCATTCCTCCAAAAGTCTTCGCCTCACTGTGTGTGCAGATGCACTCACACCTGCCTGCTGCCTTTCCTGAGCAAGCTCTGTACTGGTGGTGCCCCGATCCCGCAGCTGAATCAACTTTAGAAGACGGTCCTGGCGCTTGCTGGACTTTCTTGGGCGCCCTGAAGCCTTCTTCACAACAATTTAACCACTATCCTTGAAGTTCTTAATGATCTGATAAATGTTTGATTTAGGTGCAATCTTACTGGCAGCAATATCCTTGCCCGTGAAGCCCTTTTTGTGCAAAGCAATGATGACAGCACATGATTACCATGGATAACCATGGTTGACAGAGGAAGAACAATGATTCCAAGCACCACCCTCCTTTTGAAGCTTCCAGTCTGTTATTCGAACTCAATCAGCATGACAGGGTGATCTCCAGCCTTGTCAACACTCACATCTGTGTAAATGAGAGAATCACTGACATGATGTCAGCTGGTTCTGTTGTGGCAGGGCTGAAATGCAGTGGAAATGTTTTTGGGGGATTCAGTTCTTTTGCATGGCAAAGAGTGACTTGGTAATTAATCTAATCACTCTTCATAACATTCTGGAGTATATGCAAATTGCCATCATACAAACTGAGGCAGCAGACTGTTAAAATTAATATTTGTGTCATTCTCAAAACTTTTGGCCACGACTGTAGAAGACACTCATGCCAAATTGAGTCAAAGGCTTTTTTAAAATCAACAAAGCATGTGAAGACTTTGCCTTTGTTTTGGTTTGTTTGTTTGTCAATTAGGGTGTGCAGGGTTTACACATGGTCTGTCCTACGATAATTTGGTAAAAAAAACAATTTGACATTTGCTCAGTACATTGTTTTCACTTAGGAAATGTACGAGTCTGTATTTTCCCAAAGTTGCTGTTGATGTAGTTAATGGGGTCAAATGTGTCCCCACTTTTGTGGAATGGGGTGAGCAGGCCGTTGTTCCAAATATTGGGATAGGCTAAGGATGATGTTAAAGAGTTTAAGTATAGCCAATAGGAATTTGTTGTCTGTATATTGTATCATTTCATTGAGGATACCCTCAACACCACAGGCCTTTTTGGGACGGAGGGTTTGTATTTTGTTCTGTAGTTCATTCAATGTAATGGGAGAACTGTGGGTTCCGGTAGTCTTTAATAGCTGATTCTAAGATTTGTATTTGATCATTTGTGTTTTTGCTGTTTGTTATAGGGCCAAAAAGATTGGACAAGTGGTTTACCTATGCATCTCCATTGTGTTGTTTGCTTAGTGTTTTCCAATTTCGGATTCTTCAATTACATTGAGCTGATTTCTGACTTCTTCTTTTTCCGTATTGTTTTAGTGATTAACCACAGTGATAGGGAAGCTGAGAGGTCAAATATATTGTCTAGGTTTTCTACTGCCAAGTTGTAACGGTTTTGATTTGAGGTTATTGTTTGTAGGTGTGCCAGGTAGGTTGTGCCTACCAGAGAAATAAATGATTTCTCCTTTTGTTTTGGGAGGGAATGAGTCCCGCCTGGTCCAACAAGTCTACACCAATACAAAGGACTCATGTAAAAGTCCGTATGGAAACACATTCACAAACCTTTAAAACAATGGAAATAACTTCAAAACAAATGTGTTCTTTTGCGTGGGTTGTATTACAACATATGATCACAAACACATAATAATAATAATAATAATAATAACAATAATAATAACAATAATAATAATAACAATGAGCTCTGGTTCCTCCAGAAAAGTCCTGTATCTCGGACCTAAAAGAGTCCAGCCCGGTAAAGGAGTTTAGGGAACAATGCTTGTCCTTTCATAAAATTGTAGCGTAAACCCAGTCTTCAATCATACAATAAAAATATCAAACTCTTTTACCACACAACCATAAAGAGTATCATATCGCAACATGTCTTCAACTACAACTGACCACATAAATCATCACAGTATGCATCACACTAAAACGAAATACCGTATGTAGAAAAGTTGACTCCGCCAACAGAGGAGAAAGGCCATGAGGAACCAGCGGAGACCAACTGAGAGGTGGAGTCGAAAGGAAGCAATGAGTGGATCAGATCCTGGTCAAAATTGAGACAAGGCTAAAGCACAACTTTAAATACAACAAAACAAACAGAGTAAAGATGCTTCGGAACTGAGGATTCAACACATCCTCATCCATCACAAAACCCACTTTTGCGCAGCTGATGCAGGCTATTAAATTGGGAATTAACAGGGAAGCACCCTATTGGGAGGAGGAGCACTGAGACGGTTCAGACAACTTCAGGGCTGTCACAAAGTTTACACCTTCACTATATTCTCTCTCTTTCTCTCTCTCTCACTCTCTCTCAGTGATCAAAGGAACGTTAAAGCCAGTATGTCCCCCCCAAAAAAACTTATTCAACCATTACTCTGTCCTCTCTGGCTATCTGGAGCCCGATTTGGCTTTTGCCACTCCCTGCTATGCCTGTCAACCTCATCCTGAGTCTACACCCCCTATTTCAGTGCTGTATATGTTTTGAGCGCTACCTGGCAGTGGTCCACACAGTGGTCTTCATGAAGTACAGAGATACAAGCTAGGGTGTTCTGGATTGGTTTGGCTGGTTTTGATTGGGATCTGTTTTACTTATTTGTGTGTAAAGTAGACAAATGTCATAAATTGTTTATTTGGGTGAAATTCTGGTTTAAATTTTTTTCATGTTATTCTCCTGTCTCTCAGATCTCAGGGCACTGAAACAGCCTGGGTCAGGGGAAGGGGAGAGAGCGAATGATGGGACAAATAATATGGGGGTATTTCAAATCATATTGATTATCATGGTGTCTATGATGACAAACTACCTTCCATGGGTAGTGGTTTCACCTTTTATTGCAATCTTGGACTCAAGGCAGTTTGTTTATGCCACATATGTTTGAATTCATCAGTGTGGTGACTGGGTTTTGTGCAGCCTGTCGTGGAATATTCAGTACTGAGAGAGACGTAATTTCTTCAAACAATCATCTTTATTTTTTATCGATAATCGAGTGCTTGAATCATACAGAGAATACCGGGTCTTTATATACCAAACCTAAAACTGCTTCAACCATGGCTGACTTGCACATTGCATCATTGTGTCAGAATTTAATAGTGAGATTGGACGATAAGACCCAAATATTTTCAAGGGTTAAACAAATATTAAATGTTTATTTTATTTTTTTATCCTTAATATTCAATAAAAACTTAAGTTGAACTACTCATGTAATTCGGCAAACATGCAGTCAGAAAAACTTGTAAAAACTATTAGTCGTCTTTGCATATACATTTGGGTGTCTCAGATAGGTTTTGGTCTAGTCAGAGTAAATAGGCTATTTGTATGTCAGGTCAAGGGAAATTTGATATACTCCAAATGAGGGCAGGCAGACAGGGGCCCCAGTCATTCCTATTGTCTGTGATCTAGTCTCTGTCCAGAATGGCACCCTATACCATATATAGGTCATTCTATAAGTGTTGCAAATTGGGGGTTGAAATAATGTATAAAATTGTACCCTGTTTTTCCCAAATGTTCAGCACATATGTCTTCCAACATAATGTCAGTGGGACATAATATATACTCTGCTTACATATTTGATTTGAATTGCATAATTCAATATATTTACTTGAATTCCTTACTGACCCACTACATGTATCCAGTGGCGACCCGGCTTTCAGGGCATGTGGGACAAGTCTGGAACTCGGGCCTCTTTCTAGAGCGCTGATCTGAAGATCACTGACGTCATCATGATTCAACCTTGTTTTTTTCAGAGTTTGCAATTGTCTTGAAAATACCATATATCCAGAGAATGCCAGATGGTGATGACAAAATTTGCCCATGAAGGACAGCTGCACCATCTTTCTGTTCACTTGCTGCTGCATAAATTATGTAAAATGCCAGGGAGATATGTATACTGTAGATAAGAAAGTAATACTAAGTGGATGTTGTGTAGTAAGTTGTTAGTATCCATGTGCCTCACCCTAATAATTTGGTCATTTTCCACTCTTAATTTTGCCTACGGTGACTTGGTGGTGTACATGTAGCCGATAGCCTGTTTTAGAGAAATGTAATCATTGATTTTTGGAAGAGCTTTAATTGTCTGCTTATATTCCCCGTTTATGTATCCTACGGTTCTGACTTCTGAAATCTGTTGGTGTACATTTCAAAAGAGTTGAATTTACAACGTCCGTCCTAGCTCGTCCATTAATATAATGTAGGCCCATTTAGACCGGAGAATTATGGATTGCCTCTTATCCGCTCGAGGTCCCTTTATGCCATAGTTTGTACATCTCAATTGTCAGTCAGACATATTTGCTATATATTTTTTTTAATGCAGTAATGAGGCTGAATGAACTGTTTCGCTGCCAGACAAGGCTCCGCTAATAACCAGGTGTAGCGGTGGTAAGGTGTTGGGACTGCTGTTGGCACAGTTTTATGTAGGCCATAGCAGTTTGTGGGCACCATTTGTCACCGTTATAGTACAAATAATGTATAGTTTAGTGTTGTGTTGTGTAGTGGCTTTGCTGGCATGCATAATTATAATTTTTTGGGCTCCACCAAGATTTACATGTTAAAATCGCCACCGACTGTATCACTATCGAAACAGTCATGAACAAGTTGCAACAAATTGAGAACCATGCATAGTAGTGATTATTTTAATTAACCTTCTATTACAGATTAATTTTAGACATTTGTATCTGTATACCAAATTAATTAAATTGTAAAAGCAAGATTTTCTAATTATTTCAATTGAAATGACAATCTATTGTTCTCTGTATAATTTTCAATGTTGAATGTGTGAATCTGAAACTTTTTGATCCGTTGAAATACTTATGTATGTAATTAATTATTAGACAATTTTACTGATCTTTATTTTGGCTAAATAACAGCCATTTGGTGTCAAGTGTCAATCATAGAGATAAGCTTTACAAAAGTATATAGACAGTCCTTCAAATGAGTGGATTTGGCTATTGCAGTCATGTATAAAATCGAGCAAACAGCCATGCAATCTCCAAAGACAACAATTGGAAGTGGAATTGTAACGGTTTTCATATAGTGAAGGAGAGTCGGACCAAACTGCAGCGTGTCGATTGCGATCCATGTTTATTTAAACAAACGTAAACACGACTAAACACGAACACTACGAAACGAAAACCGAAACCAGCCTATACTTGTGTCAACTAACATCAAACAAGGACATCAAGATACTCAGGACAATCACCCACGACAAACTCAAAGACTATGGCTGCCTAAATATGGTTCCCAATCAGAGACAATGATAAACACCTGCCTCGGATTGAGAACCACTCCAGACAGCCATAGACTTTGCTAGATAACCCCACTAGCTACAATCCCAATACATACACACCAAAACCCCAGACAAAACACACCACAATACAAAAACCCCGATGCCACACCCTGGCCTGACCCAATACATGAAGAAAAACACAAAATACTTAGACCAAGGCGTGACAGGAATGGCCTTACTCAAGAGCTCAGACCTACAAGGTGGCACCGTACGTGCTCTTATTTTAAAGTGGAAACGTCTAGGAGCAACAATGGCTCAGCTGCCAAGTGGTTGGCCACCCAAGCTCACAGAAAGGGACCACTGAGAGCTGAAGCACGTATTGAGTAAAAATCGTCTGGCCTCTGTTTCAACACTCACTACTGAGTTCTAAACTGCCTCTGGAAGCAAAGTCAGCACAAGAACTGTTTGTCAGAAGCTTCATGAAATTAGTTTCCATGGCCGAGCAGCCGCACAAAAGCCTAAGATCAGCATGCGCAATGACAAGCATTGGCTGTAGTGGTGTAAATTTCAGCGGCATTGGACTCTGGAACATTGGAAACCCGTTCTCTTGAGTGATGAATCACACTTCACCAACTGGCAATTCAACGGACAAATCTGGGTTAGGCGGATGCCAGGAGAATCCTACCTGCCCCAATGCATAGTGTCGACTTATAGTTTGGTGGGGGGGAGGAATAATGGTCTGGGGCTGTTTTTCATGGTTCGGGCTAGGCCCTTTAGTTCCAGGGAAGATGAATCTTAATGCTACAGCAAACAGTGACTTTCTGGGCAATTCTGTCCTTCCAACTTTATGGCAACAGTTTGGGGAAGGCCTTTCCTGTTTCAGCATGACAATGCCCCGTGCACAAAGCGAGGTTCATACAGAAATGTTTTGTCGAGATTGGTGTGGATGAACTTGACTGGCCTGAACAGAGCCCTGACATCAACCTCATCAAACACCTTTGGGATTAATTGGAACACAGACTGCGAGCCAGGCGTAGTCACATTACCTCAATGCCCGACCTCATTAATGCTCGTGGCTGAATGGAAGCACGTCCCTGCAGCAATGTTCCAACATCTAGTGGAAACCTTTCCCAGAAGCGTGGGGGCTGTTATGGCAGCAAAGGGGAGGACCAAATCCATATTAATGCCCATGATTTTGGAATGAGATGTTCACGACACATACTTTTGGCCATGTAGTGTATCTTGACAGACATTGGTTACAAGCAGACTAAGGCAAAGAGGAAGAGGCGAAGCGAGAGGATTCACTATCACCAAAACAAGCCAAATCCATATCGATGGGCTTGATATGCAGTTTGTTGCCTGCGTTCATAACTCCCAGGCTGTGGTGGAAAATTTTCTCAATTGTCATACTTGAGTAAAAGTAAAGATACCTTAATTGAAAATGACTCAACAGTTAGTCAACCAGTAAAATCCTACTTGAGTAAGAGTCTAAAAGTATTTGATTTTAAATATACTTAAGTATCAAAAGTAAATGTAATTTCTAAAATATCATTTTATTAACCGATAGCCAGGGGAACGCTCCAACACTCAAATGTATTAACTTAGCATGTGTTTTGTGAGTCAGCAACAGATCAGAGGCCGTAGAGATGACCAGGGATGTTGTAATGGCAGATTTCCTCCTCTTCATCTGAAGAGGAGTAAGGATCGGACCAAGATGTGGCGTGGTAAGTGTTCATGACGATTTTAATAAGAAAAGCACTGAACACTATGAAATACAAAAACAATAAACGAATACGTGAAATAACCAAACTGAAACAGTACCGTGTGGCGACAAACACGGAAACAAACACCCACAAACCAACAGTGAAACCCAGGCTACCTAAGCATGATTCTCAATCAGAGACAACTAACGACACCTGCCTCTGATTGAGAACCATACTAGGCCGAAACAGAAACCAAACATAGAAAAACAAACAGACTGCCCACCCCAACTCACGCCCTGACCATACTAAATAAAGACAAAACAAAGGAAATAAAGGTCAGAACGTGACAGATGTTCTCTTGATGAATGTGTGAATTAGACCATTTTCCTGTCCTGCTTAGCATTTAAAATGTAACAAGTACTTTTGGGTGCCAGGGAAAATATATGGAGTAAAAAGTACATAATTTTCTTTAGGAATGTAGTGATGTAAAATTAAAGTTGTAATAATATCAATAGTAAAATAAGTCCAGATACCACAATAAACAACTTAAGTAGTACTTTCAAGTATTTTTTACTTAGGTACTTCACACCACTGCTCCCAGGACAGATACATGAGCAACTCCTCATTATATTCAGATAGGAGGTAACACTAACATATTTTAGAGAGCAGTAATGAGGTGGCCATGTCGTTGCAATCGAAATCAGCTGTGCGGGTGAATTTAGCGAGACATCAGTTGGCGATCATTTTTTGCCATCGATTGTTGCAATAGGCCCCTTGTTATTTATATTCCAATAGGCTACATTCTGTAGGCTTCCCATTAGATTATCAATTGTCACATAATTATCATGTTTGAGGTAAGACCCAGATGCAGACAGTGTTGAAGAAACAAAAGTTTATTCCTAACAGGGGCAGGCAAACGACAGGTCAAGGCAGGCAGGGGTCAATAATCCAGAGAAGGTAGAAAGGATCCAGAACGGTAGGCAGTCTCAGGATCAGGGCAGGCAGAGCGGAAAAAATTGGGAAGGACTAGAAAACAGGAAAACAGGCAGGAGCAGGGGAAAATGCTAGTAGGTAGACAGAGGACACAGGTATAACTACACAGGGGATAATAGGGAAGATGGGCAACACCTGGAAGGGGGTGGAGACAATCACAAAGACAGGTGAAACAGATCAGGATGTGACACAAGTAGAAGTTACGAATTTAGTTCGGAATTTTTTACACCTTATGGTAAACTGTGACAAAAGGACAACAAATTAGTGCAATAGATTTGACATTGATTTATTATTTAAGGCTGTCAGTCTCCAATGAAGACTAACATAAATCCGTTGGATACGGTTCACATGCCGAATTTGGCCCCCCAAGTTCTCTGAGCAAAAGAAAATGATATTTTTGTGTGTTTTTATTGGAAGTAAGACTGTAAAAACACCAGGAGAACGGCTCCAAGTGATTTTAATTTATGAAATCTGTTCCCAAGTATTCCCACGCATAGAGAGACACGGGATCTTATACAACAATAAGAAAGGATTAAAATGATTATATTTTCACCGCTTATTTTTTCCGCTTATGATTATATTTTCACCGCTTATTGCGGTGAATTAGCCGTCCACAAATTAGCTGTAATTATGTTCCTGCCCCTCGACCATCCGCTGAAGAAAAATATTGTCCCATTGCTGAATCTAGTTGATGATCCCTGCCGTAGCCTGTACAGTTTCAATTGCAGTCATTCAAAGTTATCTTGAAATATATCAATGTGCTCAATTTCATAAAAAAGGTATATGGTACGAGACATTGGAATCATTTCACAATATCATTTCAAGCAAATGTGATGGTGTATGTGTTAAAACAAATATTTACATAAAGTGTGAAACATTTTCACCTCAATTAAATAGCAGTGAGGATCAGGTAAGTGTTGAAAAGGTCAAATGACAATCAACATCGTCATTTCACTGTCAATCATGTTACTAGTATGCGAATTAAACAGCAAGGCATGTAAGGTAAGAATCATGTAAGTAATAAATTATAAAACAGTGCAGGATATTTTATGTTTCAAGATGGCATAGCAGCAAGCCGTGTTTGTTTTTGTCCCGTGTAAATGTTCAGCTTTTTTCATTTTTCTGTATACAGTACAATCTTTTTTTCCATTTTCATATTAAATATACCTTCCTGCAACCCGCCTCACCCACCGTGGTACGGATCTGCTATTTTTTTAAATCTTATAACTGTTACCTCCATCAGAAGCTAGCCAGCTAATCAGTGACTAGCTATTTAGTCATTGTTAGCCACTGCTAGCAGTCTTTACCTTTAGCCGCTTTAGCTCGGATAGCCCGGATAATATCCGCCAGTCTGCACAGCGCAACATAAGCCCTGAGCATATCAGACTGCATTTTTTCCCACTACATCACCGGATTCCTTCCGCAAGCTCTGGACCATTACACCATGTCATCGCAGCTAGCTAGCGGCTATCGTGGTTAACGACCTTGTCCAGAAACAAGCACCAGTTAGCCTCGAGCTAGGCCCATTCCCCCGGCTAGCAAACGAAGTACACTAACTACAATACCTCTCTTGCCAATTGCCCTGAACCCTTTGTCAACACGGAGCTCCGCCGATCCACGACTGGTCTGCTGACGTATTTCAGCCGATGTGCTCTCAACCAGCCTCTGCATCATTGATGTCGGTGAGGACCCAGCTATTAGCCCCACCCCGCTAACTCTCTGAGCGTCGTGTCTCCCGCTCGCCCAGCAGTAGTGATGACTGCCGAGCGGCTCCCTGTTTCGTTCATTGCTGCTTATTGGATCATATGATCACTTGGCTACACAGCTGATGCCTACTGGACTGTTCATTAACACAGTACTTCATTTTGTTTATCTGTCGGCATCAGCCTTGAACTTAGGCCCGTGTGAAGCTAACTGACCCTCTCTGCCCATTCATCGCCATTGTTGTGGTCTTAGCTGTTTACCCGTTGTTGTCTTAGCCCTCCAAATCAACACCTGTGATTTGCTTTATGCCTCCCTCTAAGGTCAATATGCCTTGTATACTGTTGTTTAGGGTAGCTCTCATTGTTTTGTTTTACTGCGGAGCCCCTAGTCCCGCTCTACATGCCTCGGTTAGCTCACTTGCCCCACCCCCCATACCCAGCTTAACTGGTGCTTCCAGAGATGCAGCCTCTCTCATCATCACTCAATGACTAGGTTTACCTCCACTGTACTCACACCCTACCATGTCCCTTTTCTGTACATTATTGCTTGAATCTATCCTACTACCCCCAGAAGTATGCTCCTTTTACTCTCTGTTCTGAACGCAGTAGATGACCAGTTCTTATGGCCTTTAGCCGTACCCTTATCCTACTCCTCCCCTGTTCCTCTGTTGATGTAGAGGTTAACCCAGGCCCTGTGTGTCCCCAGGAGCTCTCATTTGTTGACTTCTGTAACCGTAAAATCCTTGGTATTCCGCTATCTAATATAGTTTCTGAGCTGGTCAGGGTTGCACCTCAGCCACGCTCAAGGTTCAAAACGATATCATAACCACCATAGATATAAAACAGTACTGTGCAGCAGTCTTCATCGACCTGGCCAAGGCTTGCGACTTTGTCAATCTCCATATTCTTATCGGCAGACTCAACAGCCTTGGTCTCTCTAATGACTGCCTCACCTGGTTCACCAACTACTTAAAATCAAATGTATTTATATAGCCCTTCGTACATCAGCTGATATCTCAAAGTGCTGTACAGAAACCCAGCCTAAAACTCCAAACAGCAAGCAATGCAGGTGTAGAAGCACTTCTCAGATAGAGTTCAGTGTGTCAAATCAGAGGGCCTGTTGTCCGGACCTCTGGCAGTCTCTATGGGGCTACCACAGGGTTCAATTCTCGGGCCGACTCTTTTCTCTGTATATATCAACGATGTCGCTCTTGCTGCGGGTGATTTTTTTGATCCACCTCTACTCAGATGACACCATTCTGTATACATCTGGCCCTTTTTTGGGCACTGTTTTAACAAACCTCCAAACAAGCTTCAATGCCATACAACACTCCTTCCGTGGCCTCCAACTGCTCTTAAACTCTAGTAAAACTAAATGCATGCTCTTCAACCGTTCGCTACCCCCACCCTCCCGCCCGCCTAGCATCACTACTCTGGATGGTTGTGACTAGAATATGTGGAAGACTATAAATACATAGGTGTCTGGCTAGACTAACTCTCCTTCCAGACTCATATTAAGCATTTCCAATCCAAAATTAAATCTAGAATCGGCTTCCTATTTCGCAACAATGCCTCCTTCACTCATGCTGCCAAACGGACTGCCAAACGGACTATCCTGCCGGTCCTTGACTTCGGCAATGTCATTTACAAAATAGCCTCCAACACTCTACTCAGAAAATTGGATGCAGTCTATCACAGTGCCATCCGTTTTGTCACCAAGCCCCATTTACTACCCACCATTGCGACCTGTATGCCATTGCGACCTCTCGTTGGCTGCTCCTCCCTACATTCGTCGACAATCCAACTGGCTCCAGGTCATCTATATGTCTTTGCTAGGTAAAGCTCCGCCTTATCTCAGCTCACTGGTCACCATAGCAACACCCACCCGTAGCACACACTCCAGCAGGTACATTTCACTGGTCATCCCCAAAGCCAACACCCCTATTGGCCGCCTTTACTTCCAGTTCTCTGCTACCAATGAAAAAATGCAATGCAAAAATGAAGTTGGAGACCTATGTCTCACTCACTAACTTCAAGCATTGGCTGTCAGAGCAGCTTACCGATCGCTGCAGCTGTACACAGTACATCTGTAAATAGCTCATCCAACCAACTACTTACCTCATCCCCATATATATATATTTTTTCTGCTCTGTTGCACACCAGTATTTCTACTTGCACATCTATCACTCCAGTATCAATTGCTAAATTGTATTTACTTCGCCACTATGGCCTATTTGTTGCCTTACCTCCTTACTTAATTTGCACACACTGTATATAGATTTTATATTGTGTTATTGACTGTACGTTTGTATCTCATGTGTAACTCTGTGTAGTTGTTTTTGTCGCACTGCTTTGCTTTACCTTGACCAGCTCACAGTTGTAAATGAGAACTTGTTCTCAACTGGCCTACCTGGTTAAATAATGGAGATATAAAAAAATATAATGCCATAGTCAACTCTATCATTATTTACTTCCAAGATAGGATTTACCGTTCATGTATAGATGGGATATAGCTTTTGCCAAATTGAAATCAGGTCGATTTTCTTTTTTTCTCTTTCATTTTAGCTAACCCTAAGTTCTCTACTAACCTGCTATATTAAGTCAATTTGACAAAATAGGTATCCCTGCTAGACAAAACCGGATTTACCCTCCATCCTCCTTCTCTTCTGAACCTCTTCTTTCTACTTTGAAGAATATTTTATTTTCTTGGCTGCCCATTCTCCTCCCCCTCAGTTGTGCCACTACAAGCTGTAAATAAAGACACACACAACAACCTCATATCTAGTATATGGCACAAAGAGCTTACTGAGATGATACACTGAAGGTTTGACAGATGTGCTTATAGGCCATGAAAACAGAAATACATTAATTAAGACACCCACACATTGAGAACGAGCAATGTGTGGGAGGATGCTGTTGTGGACTGACCCATTGACCTGGTTAGCTAACGTTAACTAGCTACATGGTTGACACTGCAGCTAGCTAGCTTAGCCAGCGTACCTAATGGCAACCTAATGTGATAGATAGTTAGATATTGCCAAGGTGGCTAGTTAACCAACAAACAGAGATAATATGGGGAGCTATGTCTGTCAAATGCTGGGTTTGCCAAAGCTAACTAGCTTTTTAGCTAACTAGCAATTTGATTTACACTCGCCCCGAAAACACAATTTTAACAGCAAAATGATGTCTTAGAAATACTTTTCTTAATCCAGAAATATATAACGTTACAAAGGCAGCAGGTAATTAAATTACAAATGACCTCTGACTTCTGGCTAAGAAACCAAGAGCAAAAATATCCTCAGGAGTGAAGACATACGCTTCAATTCAAGAGGCGTGGAGATACGTCAACATTTTCCAAACTCTGTCCTGGTGACCCCAAAGGGTGCATATACAGTTGAAGTCGGAAGTTTACACACACCTTAGCCAAATACATTTAAACTCAGTTTTTCAATCCCTGACATTTAATCCTGGTAAAAAATCCCTGTTTTAGGTCAGTTAGGATCACCACTTTATTTTAAGAATGTGAAATGTCAGAATAATAGTAGAGAGAATAATTTAGTTCAGCTTTTACTTCTTTAATCACATTCCCAGTGGGTCAGAAGTTTACATACACTCAATTAGTATTTGGTAGCATTGCCTTTAAATTGTTTAACTTGGGTCAAACGTTTCGGTAGTCTTCCACAAGCTTCCCACAATAAGTTGGGTGAATTTTCCTCCTGACAGAGCTGGTGTAAGTCAGGTTTGTCGGCCTCCTTGCTCGCACACGCTTTTTCAGTTCTGCCCACACATTTTCTATAGGATTGAGGTCAGGGCTTTGTGATGGCCACTCCAATACCTTGACTTTGTTGTCCTTAAGCCATTTTGCAAAACTTTGAAAGTATGCTTGGGGTCATTGTCCATTTGGAAGACCCATTAGCAACCAAGCTTTAACTTCCTGACTGATGTCTTGTGATGTTGCTTCAATACACACATAATTTTCCTCCTCACGATGCCATCTACTTTGTGAAGTGCACCAGTCCCTCCTGCAGCAAAGCACCCCCACAACATGATGCTGCCACCCCCCATGCTTCACGGTTGAGATGGTGTTCTTCGTCTTGCAAGCCTCCCCCTTTTTCCTCCAAACATAACAATTGTCATTATGGTCAAACAGTTATATTTTTGTTTCATCAGACCAGAGGAGATATCTCCAAAAAGCACAATCTTTGACCCCATGTGCAGTTGCAAACCGTAGTCTGCTTTTTTGTGGCAGTTTTGGAGCAGTGGCTTCTTCATTGCTGAGCGGCCTTTCATTGTTATGTTGATATAGGACTCGTTTTACTGTGGGTATAGATAATTTTGGACCTGTTTCCTCCAGCATCTTCACAGGGTCCTTTGCTGTTGTTCTGGGATGGATTTGCACTTTTCTCACCAAAGTCTGTCTCTAGGAGACAGAACGCCTCTGCTTCCTGAGCAGTATGACGGCTGCGTGGAGCCATGGTGTTTATACTTGTGCGCTATTGTTTGTACAGATGAACGTGGTACCTTCAGGCATTTGGAAATTGCTCCCAAGGATAAACCAGACTTGTGGAGGTCTGCAATATTTTCTGAGGTCTTGGCTGATTTCTTTTCATTTTCTATGATGTCAAACAAAGAGGCACTGAGTTTTAAGGTAGGCCTTTCCTACAGCTTACATAGGTACATGAATGAAGTCACCAGTTCACTTGTGTACTACTGGAGTCAGTCTAGGACAGGTTAACAAATGTTCAAGTTGAATACTATCCTGGAGGGGGTTGGTTTCACTGCTGTTACAGAAACTCTCACTGCCTCCTTCACACAAATTATCCCAAAAAAAATCTAAAATACAAGTTGGTTCAAAACAATGGCGGGGGTCAAAATGACCCGAGGACAGCGGGAGGGTTGATCACAAGGGCGGGTCAGTTTGACCCAAGGACAACGGAGGGTTTAACTCAAGGGCGGGTCACAATGCCCCGAGGACAATGGGAGGGTTGATCATAAGGGCGGGTCATTTTGACCCAAGGACAACGGGAGGTGTAGTGATACAGTAAGTGGCGATTTTTAGCATGTAAATCTTAGTGGGGCCAAAAAATAATAATAATAATTATGCATGCCAGCAAAGCCACTACACAACACAACACTAAACTATACATTAATTGCACCATAAAGGTGACAAATGGTGCCCACAAACTGCTAGGGCCTACATAAAGCTGTGCCAACAGCAGTCTCAACACCTTACCATTGCTACACCTGGTTATCAGCGGAGCCTTGTCTGGCAGCAAAACAGTTAATTCAGCCTCATTACTGCATTTAAAAAAACATAGCAAATATGTCTGACTTGCTTAAACATATGTGGATTCACTGACAACTGAGATGTACAAACTATGGCATAAAGGGAAGACGAGAGGATAAGAGGCAATCCGTAATTCTCCGGTCTAACTGGGCCTGCATTCTATTAATGAACGTGATAGGACGGATGTTGTAAATATAACTATTTGTTCAGCTCTTTTGAAATGTACAGTGACATGATTCAAAAATCAGAACCGATACATAAAAGGGGAATATAAGCAGACAATGAAAGATACACTTTTGTTATTGACCAAATACTTATTTTCCACCATAATTTGCAAATAAATTCATAAAAAATCCTACAATGTGATTTTCTGGATTTTTTTTCTCATTTTGTCTGTCATAGTTGAAGTGTACCTATGATGAAAATTACAGGCCTCTCATCTTTTTAAGTGGGAGAACTTGCACAATTGGTGGCTGACTGAATACTTTTTTACCCCACTGTACATGTGCACCACGAAGTCACAGTAGGCAAAATTAAGAGTGGAAAAGGGACCAAATTATTAGGGTGAGGCACATGGGATACTAACAATTTACTACACAACATACACTTATGTATACTGTAGATAAGAAAGTAATACTATCTCCCTGGCATATTACATCATTTATGCAACAGCAAGTGAATAGGAAGATGGTGCAGCTGTCCTTCATGGGCAAATTTTGTCATCAAAGTTTGTCATCACAGTCTGGCATTCTCTGGATTTATGGTATTTTCAAGACAATTGCAAACTCTGAAAAAAACAAGGTTGAATCATGATGATGTCAGTGATCTTCAGATCAGCGCTCTAGAAAGAGGCCCGAGTTCCAGACTTGCCCCACATGCCCTGAAAGCCGGGTCGCCACTGGATACATGTAGTGGGTCAGTAAGGAATTTAAGTAAATATATTGAATTATGCAATTCAAATAAAATATGTAAACAGAGTATATATTATGTCCCACTGACATTATGTCGGAAGACATATGTGCTGAACGTTTGGGAAAAACAGGGTACAATTTTATATATTATTTCAACCCCCAATTTGCAACACTTCTATAGAATGACCTATATATGGTATAGGGTGCCATTCTGGACAGAGACTAGATCACAGACAATAGGAATGACTGGGGCCCCTGTCTGCCTGCACTCATTTGGAGTATATCACATTTCCCTTGACCTGACATGCAAATAGCCTATTTACTCTGACTGGACCAAAACCTATCTGAGACACCCAATTGTATATGCAAAGACCACTAATAGTTTTAAGAAGTTTTTCTGACTGCATATGTTTGCCGAATTACATGAGTAGTTCAACTTACGTTTTTTTTTAAATATTAAGGATATCAAAATCAAATAAACATTTAAAATACACATTTGTTTAACCCTTGAAAATATTTGGGTTTTATCATCCAATCTCACTTTTCAATTCTGACACAATGATGCAATGTGAAACACTAGCAAGACTCTTCCCAGATAAGAGAGAATTAATCAAACCTAGAGTTACAAAATTCTGGATATCATGGTTATTCCCTCCTGATTACGGGAATCTTCTGACCAGGATTTCTGGAGAACATTTTCTGTAAAGTTACCGAGATAATTCAACCCTAATCAAAACACGCATATTTTTGCAATCACATCTACTGCGCTACCAACCTCTTTACAAGCTATCCACTAACAGTTATAAACAAACAGGTTACAATTTGCCCTCTGTATCAGGTGAAACTGGGGGTGTCAATTCTCCCTCAGAGACCTCGGATACAGAGCAATTTCCCAGCTCTGTGGAGGTAGAGGAGGGGCTTATGATAGAAAAATGACATACTTACCTGATTTGATTGATATTAACAGTAAACTATTATATATTTTACTAAGAGGACGACTGGCCTGCTAATGCTTAGTTTTTATAGTGTCACTCTAGCTTCCTGCAGCTGGTCTGGGCATCGAGGATATGGGTTTTACTAAAGATAGCTTGAAGCTGACAATTGATTCTCTTTGGAAAAAAAAAAACATTCCAGTCAACAGTGGTGCATGTGAGACATATTTCTCCGTCTAACTGGGGTTGCATAGATGAGATTGTGTGACTTGAGACAGAGATACCCTGAGGAATACAACAAACATTTCAGGGTTTGTTCTCATCAATGCATCTGGGAAACTTAGCCTGGTAGAATAACACCCCCCCCCCCCCCCCGTACAGTTAAACAACAAGAGATGAACAAGGTTCTGGTGGGGCGGGGGGAGTCAGCCATAGTTGAAGCACAGTTTTAGGTTTAGTATATAAAGACCCGGTATTCTCTGTATGAATCAAAGACTCTGTCCGACAGTCAAGACTGTTGTATTGACGGCTTCATTGTTGCATTCAATTATCGATATAAAATAAAGATGATTGTTTGAAGAAATGACCAAGTCTCTCTCAGTACTGAATTTTCCACGACAGGCTGCACACAACCCAGTCACCACACTGATGAATTCACAAACATATGTGGCATAAACAAACTGCCTTGAGTCTAAGATTGCAATAAAAGGTGAAACCACTACCCATGGAAGGTAGTTTGTCATCATAGACACCATGATAATCAATATGATTTGAAATACCCCCATATGATTTGTCCCATCATTCGCTCTCTCCCCTTCCCCTGACCCAGGCTGTTTCAGTGCCCTGAGATCTGAGAGGCAGGAGAATAACATGAATACAATTAAAACCAGAATTTCACCCAAAGAAACATAATTTATGACATTTGTCTACTTTACACACAAATAAGTAAAACAGAACCCAATCAAAACCAGCCAAACCAAGCCAGAACACCCTAGCTTGTATCTCTGTACTTCATGAAGACCACTGTGTGGACCACTGCCAGGTAGCGCTCAAAACATATACAGCACTGAAATAGGGGGTGTAGCCATTGGTGGGTAGACTCAGGATGAGGTTGACGGGCATAGCAGGGAATGGCAAAAGCCAAATCGGGCTCCAGATAGCCAGAGAGGACAGAGTAATGGTTGAAGAAGTTTGTTTATTTTGGGACATACTGGCTTTCACGTTCCTTTGATCAGTGTGGAAGAAAGGAGGGAGAGGGGGAACTAGAGAGAGAGAGAGAGAGAGAGAGAGAGAGAATAGTGAAGGTGTAAACTTTGTGACAGCCCTGAATTTGTCTGAACTGTTTCAGTGCTCCTCCTCACAATAGGGTGTTTCCCTGTTAATTCCCGATTTAATAGCCAGCATCAGCTGCGCAAAAGTGGGTTTTGTGATGGATGAGGATGTGTTGAATCCTCAGTTTCGAAGCATCTTTACTCTGTTTGTTTTGTTGTATTTAAAGTTGTGCTTTAGCCTTGTCTCAATTTTGACCAGGATCTGATCCACTCATTGCTTCCTTTCGACTCCACCTCTCAGTTGGTCTCCGCTGGTTCCTCATGGCCTTTCTCCTCTGTTGGCGGAGTCAACTTTTCTACATACGGTATTTCATTTGTTTTAGTGTGATGTATACCGTGATGATTTATGTGGTCAGTTGTAGTTGAAGACATGTTGCGATATGATACTCTTTATGGTTGTGTGGTAAAAGAGTTTGATATTTTTATTGTATGATTGAAGACTGGGTTTACGCTACAATTTTATGAAAGGACAAACATTGTGTGACAAAGGAGTTCCCTAAACTCCTTTACCAGGCTGGACTCTTTTAGGTCCGAGATACAGGGCTTTTCTGAAGGAACCAGAGCTCATTGTTTGTTATTATTATGTGTTTGTGATCATTTATGTTGTAATACAACCCACGCAAAAGAACACATTTGTTTTGAAGTTATTTCCATTGTTTTAAAGGTTTGTGAATGTGTTTCCATACAGACTTTTACATGAGTCCTTTGTATTGGTGTAGACTTGGTGTAGACTTGACGGACCAGACGGGACTCATTCCCTCCCAAAACAAAAGGAGAAATCATTTTTTTCTCTGGTAGGCACAACCTACCTGGCACACCTACAAACAATTACCTCAAATCAAAACCGTTACAACTTGGCAGTAGAAAACCTAGACAATATATTTGACCTCTCAGCTTCCCTATCACTGTGGTTAATCACTAAAACAATACGGAAAAAGAAGGAACAGCACGTCAGAAATCAGCTCAATGTAATTGAAGAATCCAAAATTGGAAAACACTAAGCAAACAACAACACAAAGAGTTATCTATCCAAAATGGAGATGTATGGGTAAACCACTTGTCCAATCATTTTGGCCCTATAACAAACAGCAAAAACACAAATGATCAAATACAAATCTTAGAATCATCTATTAAAGACTAGGCTGGAGGCTGGAGATCACCCTGTCATGCTGATTGAGTTCGAATAACAGACTGGAAGCTTCAAAAGGAGGGTGGTGCTTGGAATCATTGTTCTTCCTCTGTCAACCATGGTTATCCATGGTAATCATGTGCTGTCATCATTGCTTTGCACAAAAAGGGCTTCACGGGCAAGGATATTGCTGCCAGTAAGATTGCACCTAAATCAAACATTTATCGGATCATTAAGAACTTCAAGGATAGTGGTTAAATTGTTGTGAAGAAGGCTTCAGGGCGCCCAAGAAAGTCCAGCAAGCGCCAGGACCGTCTTCTAAAGTTGATTCAGCTGCGGGATCGGGGCACCACCAGTACAGAGCTTGCTCAGGAAAGGCAGCAGGCAGATGTGAGTGCATCTGCACACACAGTGAGGCGAAGACTTTTGGAGGAATGTCAAGAAGGGCAGCAAAGAAGCCACTTCTCTCCAGGAAAAACATCAAGGACAGACTGATATTCTTCAAAAGGTACAGGGATTGGACTGCTGAGGACTGGGGTAAAGTCCTTTTCTCTGATGAATCCCCTTTCCGATTGTTTGGGGCATCCTGAAAAAAGCTTGTCCGGAGAAGACAAGATGAGCGCACCCAAAGGTCCTGTGTCATGCCAACAGTAAAGCATCCTGAGACCATTCATGTGTGGGGTTGCTTCTCAGCCAAGGGAGTGGGCTCACTCACAATTTGCCTAAGAACACAGCCATGAATAAAGAATAGTACCAAAACATCCTCAGAGAGCAACTTCTCCCAAAATTCCAGGAAAAGTTTGGTGACGAACAATGCCTTTTCCAGCATGATGGAGCACCTTGCCATAAGGCAAAAGCGATAACTAAGTGACTCGGATATTTGTGGCCCATGGCCAGCAAACTCCCCAGACCTTAATCCCATTGAGAACTTGTGGCGGGTGGACAAACTCCAAGCATTGATTATGCAAGAATGGGCTGCCATAAGCCAGGATGTGGCCCAGAAGATAATTGACAGCATGCCAGGACGGATTGCAGAGGTCTTGAAAAAGAAGGGTCAACACTGCAAATATTGACTTTTTGCATCAACTTCATGTAATTGTCAATAAAAGCCTTTGACACTTATGAAATGCTTGTTATTATACTTCAGTATTCCATAGTAACATCTGACAAAAATATCTAGACACTGAAGCAGCAAACTTTGTGAAAATGTATATTTGTGTCATTCTCAAAACTTTTGCCACAACTGTATACAAATTGATGGAATGTGGTGTTTGTGAAAAAACACACAACATTATTAAATCCATTGTACACAAGCAGCAAGTGGGCTGTTAAAATTGGCAAAAAACACACATTTCTTTCCACACGGCCATGGGGTGAGACAGGGATGCAGCTTAAGCCCCACCCTCTTCAACATATATTTCAACGAATTGTGGACTAGAACAGTCTGCAGCACCCGGCCTCACTCTAATAGAATCTGAAGTCAAATGTCTACTGTTCGCTGATGATCTGGTACTTCTGTCACCAACCAATGAGGGCCTACAGCAGCACAGATTCTGTCAGACCTGGGCGCTGACAGTAAATCTCAGTAACACAAAATAATGGTGTTCCAAAAAGGTCCAGTTGCCAGTACCACAAATACAAATCTAGACACGGTTGCCCTACTGCAAACAAAAAATGATACATAAATTGGCCTAAACATTAGCGCCACAGGTAACTTCCACAAAAAGCTGTGAACGAGCTGGAAGACAAGGCCAGAAGGGTCTTCTATGCTATCAAAAGGAACATAAGATTCGACATGCCAAGCAGGATCTGGCTTAAAATACTTGGATAAGTTATAGTACCCATTGGCCTTTATGGTTGTGAGGTCTGGGGTCCACTCACCAACCAAGAATTCACAAAATGGGACAGACACCAAATTGAAACTCTGCATGCTTAATTCTGCAAAAATATTCTCTGTGTACAACGTAAAACAGCAAATAACACATGCAGAGCAGAATTAGGCCGATACCTGCTAATTATCTGAGCAGCAATCAAGAAATCAGGGAAAAATTGCACAGCAGACCAACAATAAACACATGGGAAGTAATAACTCAAAGAAAATATGTCAAACAGGCAGACAATCATTATAGACATGGTCAGGTTGAGAGTGAAGAACTCTGTGGCCATCGTTCCTCGGTTTCGGTCACTGTCAGCCACAGGACATAGACATTTGTTGGAAAACTCAGGATGAGGTTGATTGCATGGAACACAACTAATAAGGACTCTGGTTGAGATGTAAGGCTGGTGTTGTTGACCACAGAGGGGAAATAAGAATCCCTCTTCAGAAGTGTACATTGCCTCTCTGGAAGCTTCATCTGTGGGTACAGATGGAGGGTTGAACGGTTGAGTCATGGAATGCATCTCAAATGTCACCCTTTTCCCTACATAGTCCACTACTTTTGATCAGAGGCCTGTGTACTATGTACTGTGGGGCAGTGGTTCCCAAACTTGTTATTGTAACGCTTGGACGGGAGACTCTGGCGGCTCAGGACAGACGGGAGACTCCGGCGGCTCAGGACAGACGGGAGACTCCGGCGGCTCAGGACAGACGGGAGACTCCGGCGGCTCAGGACAGACGGGAGACTCCGGCGGCTCAGGACAGACGGGAGACTCCGGCGGCTCAGGACAGACGGGAGACTCCGGCGGCTCAGGACAGACGGGAGACTCCGGCGGCTCAGGACAGATGGGAGACTCTGGCGGCTCAGGACAGACGGGAGCACCTGTAGGGAGGAGACAAAGAGACAGCATGGTGCGGGGGGCTGCCACCGGAGGGCTGGTGCGTGGAGGTGGCACCGGATAGACCGGACCGTGAAGGCGCACTGGAGCTCTTGAGCACCGAGCCTGCCCTTGAGCACCGCGCCTCACGGCATAACACGGTGCCTGCCCGGTCCGTCTCGCTCTCCGGTAAGCACGGGGAGTTGGATTAGGTCTCCTACCTGACTTCGACACACTCCCCATGTGCCCCTCCCCAATACATTTTTGGGGCTGCCTCTCGGGCTTCCAACCGCGCCGCCGTGCTGCCTCCTCATACCACCGCCTCTCAGCTTTCGCTATCTCCAGCTCAGCCTTGGGGTGGTGATATTCTCAAGCCTGTGCCAATGGTCCCTTGCCGTCCAAAATCTCCTTCCATGTCCAGGAGTCCTGCGATCCTGGCCGCTGCTGCTGCTGCCCGTTACCACGCTGCTTGGTCCTTTCTTGGTGGTTCTGTAACGCTTGTCGTCTGGGGAAGGAGAGGAGGACCAAGGTGCAGCTTGGTAAGTGTTCATATTATTTAATGAAATATGCAACACTAGACAAAACAACAAACACGACAAACTAACAGTTCTGAAAGGTGAAACAAAAACACTAAACAGGAAACAACTACCCACAAAACACAATGGAAACCAGGCTACCTAAATATGGTTCTCAAACAACGATTGACAGCTGCCTCTGATTGAGAACCATACCAGGCCAAACACAGAAATAGAAAATCATAGACAAACTAACATAGACAACCCACCCAACTCACGCCCTGACCATACCAAAACAAAAGACAAAACAAGGGAACTAAGGTCAGAACGTGCTGACACCAGGGTTAGCTCTCTCTCAAATGTTGTTTTTTGCCATCATTTTAAGCCTGCCACACACACTATACGATACATTTATTAATAAACATAAGAATGAGTGTGAGTTTGTCACAACCAGGCCTGTCGGAAGTGACAAAGAGCTCTTATAGGACCAGACCACAAATATGAATATAATAATAATAAGTAATTTTGCTCTTAATTTAACCATCTTACATATAAAACCTTATTTGTTCATCGAAAGTTGTAAATAACTCACCACAGGTTAATGAGAAGGGTGCGCTTGAAAAGATGCACATAACTCTGCAATGTTTGGTTGTATTGGAGACAGCCTCAGTCTTAAATAATTTTTCACACACAGTCTCTGCCTGTATTTAGTTTTCATGCTAGTGAGGGCCGAGAATCCACTCTCACATACAGTGGGGAGAACAAGTATTTGATACACTGCCGATTTTACAGGTTTTCCTACTTTCAAAGCATGTCTGTAATTTTTTATCATAGGTACACTTCAACTGTGAGAGACGGAATCTAAAACAAAAATCCAGAAAATCACATGATTTTTAAGTAATTCATTTTCATTTTATTGCATGCCATAAGTATTTGATCACCTACCAACAATTAAGAATTCCGGCTCACAGACCTGTTGGTTTTTCTTTAAGAAGCCCTCCTGTTCTCCACTCATTACCTGTATTAACTGCACCTGTTTGAACTTGTTACCTGTATGAAAGACACCTGTCCACACACTCAAACAGACTCCAACCTCTCCACAATGGCCAAGACTAGAGAGCTGTGTAAGGACATTAGGGATAAAATTGTAGACCTGCACAAGGCTGGGATGGGCTACAGGACAATAGGCAAGCAGCTTGGTGAGAAGGCAACAACTGTTGGCACAATTATTTGAAAATGGAAGAAGTTCAAGATGACAGTCAATCATCCTCGGTCTGGGGCTCCATGCAAGATCTCACCTGTGGGGCATCAATGATCATGAGGAAGGTGAGGGATCAGCCCAGAACTACACGGCAGGACCTGGTCAATGACCTGAAGAGAGCTGGGACCACAGTCTCAAAGAAATCATTGGTAACCCACTATGCCGTCATGGATTAAAATCCTGCAGCGCACGCAAGGTCCCCCTGCTCAAGCCAGCGCATGTCCAGGCCCATCTGAAATTTGCCAATGACCATCTGGATGATCCAGAGGAGGAATGGGAGAAGGTCATGTGGTCTGATGAGGCAAAAATAGAGCTTTTTGGTCTAAACTCCACTCGCCGTGTTTGGAGGAAGAAGAAGGATGAGTACAAACCCAAGAACACCATCCCAACCGGGAAGCATGGAGGTGAAAACATCATTCTTTGTGGATGCTTTTCTGCAAAGGGGACATGACGACTGCACCATTTTGAGGGGAGGATGGATGGGGCCATGTATCGCGAGATTTTGGCTAACAACTTCCTTCCCTCAGTAAGAGCAATGAAGATGGGTCGACCTGAAACACACAGCCAGGGCATCTAAGGAGTGGCTGCGTAAGAAGCATCTCAAGGTCCCGGAGTGACCTAGCCAGTCTCCAGACCTGAACCCAATAGAAAATCTTTGGAGGGAGCTGAAAGTCCGTATTGCCCAGCGACAGCCCCAACACCTGAAGGATCTGGAGAAGGTCTGTATGGAGGAGTGGGCCAAAATCCCTGCTGCAGTGTGTGCAAACCTCGTCAAGAACTACAGGAAACGTATGATCTATGTAATTGCAAACAAAGGTTTCTGTACCAAATATTAAGTTCTGCTTTTCTGATGTATCAAATACTTATGTCATGCAATAAAATGCAAATTAATTACTTAAAAATCATACAATGTGATTTTCTGGATTTTTGTTTTAGATTCCGTCTCTCACAGTTGAAGTGTACCTATATTAAAAATTAGACCTATACATGCTTTGTAAGTAGGAAAACCAGCAAATCGGCAGTGTATCAAATACTTGTTCTCCCCACTGTATATTTGAATTATTCTATCATACAAGCGTCGTAAGAATTATGAATATGAACCACTTTTAAATGGACAAACATCTATAATTCCAAAGCTCACTACATCAAATTACACATAATTGAAATGCCCATTTCATAAAGATTGTAACAAACTGGACTATACTGTATGTAGTAACTTTGTTTGAAGAAATGGTGATTCGGTCTAAAAATTTGTTTGGAGTGTCGTAGTCTAAATTCAGTCTACTAAGTGGCAGTCTACACTGCCATTTCTCGAAAGTCAAACTCTTCCCACACGCCAAGTCACTTTTCTCAGTATCAGGAGCATCTGCATAACCACATTGTGTGTGACTATCCTTCAATATATTCCAGAGACTTGTCCATTGGGATTTATTGATATGTTTTATTCTCTATGAACTTTTATTTTAAGAATTTGTCAAAAATACATTCTTTATCATTTTACAGATAGAAGGAAGGAACAAGTATTCATCCACAATCTGCTGTGAGGAATTCCTGTTCTGAAGTATCTTGACAAAATTAAACCAAAATATTAAGTCTGACAATCTAATGTCCAGAAAAGTATTATATTTTTGTCTTGTTTCAACTGGTAAAAGTGGCTTGTGATTAAGCGGAGATAAAATCCACAATATTTTTCCTGCATTTGATGTTTTTATTCAACTGTGGTTTAAATTCAAATTGTAATGTATTTTTTTCCCCTCGGTAACCTGTATTGATGCTGCGTCTCTGTCTCCTGGGGTGTGTTGCGGTTGTGCCTGCCACAGACGCTGGACCTGATCCAAATCTCTGCTCCACCCGACTCTTCCCTGCCCCAACTGTGTGTTACGTCACACTGATGATTTAATCAAGGTGCGTTCAAAATGGCACCACGTTCCCTATATAGTGCACATATTTTGACCAGAGCCTTTTATATGGTAGAGGGTGCCATTTTGGACACAGACCAGAGTAACAAGAAGAGAAGTGTCTACCCCCCCGGCCTGCAGTCATGTATCACATTTCCCTTGACCTGACATGCAAACAGCCTGTTTACTCTGACAGGACTCAAACCCATCGAAGAGTCCCAAATGTGCACGCAAAGACTGCTAATTGTTTTTGTTTTATAATTATGCTCTACAAAAGGTAAAAGACATGAGTAGTTCAACACAAGCATTTATTGAATATGAAAAAATAAATGTGGGTCTTACTATTATCACTATTAAATACAAACATAAAGATGCAATGTGAAGCACTGGCAAGAAGATGACTTATCAATCTTCCCAGATAAAAGGTAATGAACACACCTATGGATGTACATTTCTGGATATCCTCGTAATTCCCTCCTGATTACTGGAATCTTCTGACCAGGATTTCTGGAGAAACTTTCAGGTCAAATTACCAGAATATTGCAACCCTGAACACATACATATTTTTGCCAGCGCATCTACTACCACCAACTTATATACAAGATATCACAAAACAGTTGTAAACAGGTAACAATTAGCCCTCTGTATTAGATGAAACTGGGAATATAAACTCTCCCTTAGACACCTTTGATGAAGTGCAGTTTCCCAGCCCTGTGGAGGTAGAGGAGGGGCTGCACAAACCCACTGACCACACTGATGTAGAGACACACATATTTGGCATTAAAAAACTGCCCAGAATCCAAGATCACAAAACAAGGTAAAACCACAAGCCATGGGAGGTAGTTTGCCATCATAGACACCAAGATAATCAAAATGATCTTAAACGCCCTCATCTTCATGTTATTTGTCCCATCCCCCTCTCTCTCCCCTTCCCCCGGCCCAGGCTGTTTCAGAGCCCTGAGAACTGACAGGCAGCAGAAAAACATCAATGTAATTAAGACCAGAACTTCACTCAAATACACATATATGACAATTTGGACGTCTCTTACAAGCACAGAAGTTAAACAGAACCCAATCAAAACCAGGCAAACCAATCCAGAGCACCCCACCTTGTACCTCAGAGGTCTGTACTTCAGGAAGACCACAGGGTGGACAACTGCCAGGTAGCGCTCAAAACATATACAGCACTGGAACAGGGGGCGGCCGTGGTATATAAAACCATTAAAGAATGTAATTAGAGCTAGGAGAGGAGGAATATGGAGATGTATGTAGACAAATACAAAGAAAGCACACAGGCAGTAGAGGATCTCAGATACAGCCAAGTTGAGAGCAAAGAACTCTGAGGCCATCGTCCCTCCGGCTCCGGTCAGTATCAGCCACAGGACATAGCCATTGGTGGGTAGACTCAGGATGAGGTTGACTGCATAGCAGGATGTGGTGACAGCGGAATCAAATTCCAGATAGGCAGAGAGGACAGAGGAATGGTTGGAGTCCATTTTTAAAAAATTCAAACCTAATTTTTGAAGTTCCAATGATCGCAGCATAGAGAGAGAGGGAGAAAGAGAGAGAGAGACAGACAGATGTGACAAGAACATCACTATGTTAACTCTTCATGTCAAAGCCACTTAGCTTAGTTCCACTGCTAATCTCAGAGATTAAGTAGCGTCAACCAACCTGAAGTCCGTGATTGGTGGGTCGTCTCTTCAGATTCTTTTTACGATTGTGTCTCTCCTTAGAACTGAGCTAGATAGATCTATAGGCTAAATCAAATACCTGCCAACACACCTGCGTAGCATATCACATTGCCAAGCTCTGCAGTTACACCCAAGGACCTCATGCCATGCAAATATCCTTCTCAGTGTGACAGGAACCACAACTATAAATATGATTGATGAGTATGTGTTGCTGTTGCTATTGTAGGCCTACTTGTTACTGCATGCTAGACGTCAACCGATTATGATTTTTCAACACCGATACCGATACCGATTATTGGAGGACCAAAGAAACCGATACCGATTAATCTGACAATTTTTAATTTTTTTGGTATGAGGCGGCAGCACGGCGGCGCGGTTGGAAGCCCGAAAGGCAGCCCCGAAAATGTATTGGGGAGGGGCACACGGGGAGTGTGGCGAAGTCAGGTAGGAGACCTCCACCAACTTCCCGTGCTTACCGGAGAGAGAGAGGGACCGGGCAGGCACCGTGTTATGCGGTGGAGCGCACAGTGTCCCCGGTGAGTGTGCATATCCCTGTGCGCTACATTGCCGCGCCTCGTATCGGCCGGTCTAGAGTGGGCATCGAGCCAGGTGCCATGAAGCCGGCTCAGAGCATTTGGTCGCCAGTGCGTCCCCTCGGGCCGGTGTACATGGCACCAGCCTTACGCATAGTGTCCCCGGTTCGCTAGTACAGCCTAGTGCAGGCTATTCCACCTTGCCTCACTGGTCTGGCTACGGGGAGCATTTGCCAGGTAAGGTTGGGCAGGCTCGGTGCTCGAGTCCTCCTGTGCGCCTTCACGATCTGGTCTATCCGGTGCCACCTCCACGTACCAGCCCTTCGGTGGCAGCCCCCCGCACTAGGCTGTCTCTCCGTCTTCTCCCTACAGGTGCGCCTGTCCTGAGCCGCCAGAGTCCCCCTCGCCTGTCCTGAACCGCCGGAGTCCCCCCCGCCTGTGCTGAGCCGCCGGAGTCCCCCCCGCTTGTCCTGAGCCGCCGGAGTCCCCCCCGCCTGTCCTGAGCCGCCGGAGTTCCCCCAGCCTGTGCTGAGCCGCCGGACTCCCCCCCGCCTGTCCTGAGTTGCCGGAGTCCCCCCGCCTCTCCTGAGCCGCCGGAGTCTCCCGCCTGTCCTGAGCCGCCGGAGTCCCCCCCGCATGTCCTGAGCCGCCGGAGTCTCCCCCGCATGTCCTGAGCCGTCGGAGTCCCCCCCGCCTGTCCTGAGCCGCCGGAGTCCCCCCCGCCTGTCCTGAGCCACCGGAGCCACCCCGCCTGTCGTGAGCCGCCCCCGCCTGTCGTGAGCCGCCGGAGTCTCCCCCGCCTGTCCTGAGCCGCCTAAGTCCCCACCGCCTGTCCTGAGCCGCTGTAGTGGGGGGACTCGACAGTCGTGAGCCGCCCCCGCCTGTCGTGAGCCGCCGGAGTCTCCCCCGCCTGTCCTGAGCCGCCGGAGTCCCCCCCGCCTGTCCTGAGCCGCCGGAGTCTCCCCCGCATGTCCTGAGCCGTCGGAGTCCCCCCCGCCTGTCCTGAGCCGCCGGAGTCCCCCCCGCCTGTCCTGAGCCGCCGGAGTCCCCCCCGCCTGTCCTGAGCCACCGGAGCCACCCCCTCCTGTCGTGAGCCGCCCCCGCCTGTCGTGAGCCGCCGGAGTCTCCCCCGCCTGTCCTGAGCCGCCTAAGTCCCCACCGCCTGTCCTGAGCCGCTGGAGTCGGGGGGACTCGACAGTCGTGAGCCGCCCCCGCCTGTCGTGAGCCGCCGGAGTCTCCCCCGCCTGTCCTGAGCCGCCTAAGTCCCCACCGCCTGTCCTGAGCCGCCGGAGTCCCCCCCGCCTGTCCTGAGCCACTGGAGCCACCCCCGCCTGTCGTGAGCCGCCAGAGTCTCCCCCGCCTGTCCTGAGCCGCCGGAGTCTCCCCCGCCTGTCCTGAGCCGCTGGAGTCCCCCCCGCCTGTCCTGAGCCGTCGGATTCCACCCCGCCTGTCCTGAGCCGCCGGAGTCCCCCCCACGCCTTTCCTGAGCCGCCGGAGTCCCCCCCGCCTGTCCTGAGCCGCCGGAGTCCCCCCCACCTGTCCTGAGCCGCCGGAGTCCCCCCGCCTGTCCTGAGCTGCCGGAGTCCCCCCCGCCTGTCCTGAGCCAACCCGCCTTTCGTGATCCGCCCCCGCCTTTCGTGAGCCGCCCCCGCCTGTCGTGAGCCGCCCCCGCCTTTCGTGATCCGCCCCCGCCTGTCGTGAGCCGCCGGAGTCCCCCCCGCCTGTCCTGAGCCGCCGGAGTCCCCCCCACGCCGTTCCTGAGCCGCCGGACTCCCCCCCGCCTGTCCTGAGCCGCCGGAGTCCCCCCCCGCCTGTCGTGAGCCGCCCCCGCCTGTCGTGAGCCGCCCCCGCCTGTCGTGAGCCGCCCCCGCCTGTCGTGAGCCGCCGGAGTCTCCCCCGCCTGTCCTGACCCGCCAAAGTCCCCACCACCTGTCCCGAGCAGCCGGAGTCCCCCCCGCCTGTCCTGAGCAGCCGGAGTCCCCCCCCCCGTCTGTCCTGAGCCGCCGGAGTCACCCCCACCTATCCTGAGCCGCCGGAGTCCCCCCCGCCTGTCCTGAGCCGCCGGAGTCCCCCCGCCTCTCCTGAGCCGCCGGAGACCCCCCCGCATGTCCTGAGCCGTCGGAGACCCCCCCGCATGTCCTGAGCCGTCGGAGTCCCCCCCGCCTGTCCTGAGCCGCCGGAGTCCCCACCGCCTGTCCTGAGCCGCCTTGAGTCCCCCCCGCCTGTCGTGAGCCACTCCCGCCTGTCGTGAGCCGCCCCCGCCTGTCCTGAGCCGCCGGAGTCCCCCCCGCCTGTCCTGAGCCGCCGGAGTCCCCCCCGCCTGTCCTGAGCCGCCCCCGCCTGTGGTGAGCCGCCCCCGCCTGTCGTGAGCCGCCCCCGCGTGTAGTGAGCCGCCCCCTCCTGTCGTGAGCCGCCCCCGCCTGTCGTGAGCCGCCCCCGCGTGTAGTGAGCCGCCCCCTCCTGTCGTGAGCCGCCCACGCCTTTCGTGAGCCGCCCCCGCCTGTCGTGAGCCGCCGGAGTCTCCCCCGCTTGTCGTGAGCCGCCGGAGTCCCCCCCTCCTGTCCTGAGCCGCCGGACTCCCCCCCACCTGTCCTGAGCCGCCGGAGTCCCCCCCGCCTGTCCTGAGCCGCCGGAGTCTCCCGCATTTCCGGCCCTGCCGAAATCTCGAGGGCGAGGGTCCTCAGTCCGAGGTCGCCACTCACAAGAGGCCACGGGGCGGTTGAGGAGGCGGACAAAAACTATGGTGAGGTGGGGTCCACGTCCCGCGCTAGAGCAGCCACCGCGGACAGATGCCCACCCAGACCCTCCCCTATAGGTTCAGGTTTTGCGGCCAGAGTCCGCACCTTTGGTGGGGGTGGGGGGGGGGGGGGTACTGTCACGTTCTGACCTTAGTTCTTTTGTTTTTGTTTAGTATGGTCAGGGTGTGAGTTGGGGTGGGCAGTCTGTGTTCTGTGTTCAGCCTAGTATGGTTATCAATCAGAGGCAGGTGTCGTTAGTTGTCTCTGATTGAGAATCATACTTAGGTAGCCTTTTTCCACCTGTGTTTTGTGGGTGTTTGTCTTCCGTGGCAGTGTTTGTTGCAACACGGGACTGTTTCGTTGATGCACGTTTATTATTTTGTTCCAGTGTTCAGTTGTGTTTTTGAATAAATCAATATGGACACTTACCACGCTGTGTTTTGGTTCGATCCTTACTCCTCCTCCTCAGACGAAGAGGAGGAAATTCATTACATAATATATCAATAAATCAATTTAGCCTCGTTTAAATAATGCAAAAACAAAGTGTTGGAGAAGAAAGTAAAAGTGCAATATGTGCCATGTAAGAAAGCTAACATTTATGTTCCTTGCTCAGAACATGAGAACATATGAAAGCTGGTGGTTGCTTATAACATGAGTCTCAATATTCCCAGGTAAGAAGTTTTAGGTTGTAGTTATTATAGGAATTATAGGACTATGTCCTTAATAGGCACTTTAGTATTGCCAGTGTAACAGTATAGCTTCCGTCCCTCTCCTCGCTCCTACCTGGGATCGAACCAGGAACACATCGACAACAGACAACAGCAGCATTACCCATGCAGAGCAACGGGAACAACTACTCCAAGTCTCAGAGCGAGTGACGTTTGAAACGCTATTAGCCATTCCACATCGGTTACACCAGCCTAATCTCGGGAGTTGATAGGCTTGAAGTCATAAACAGCGCAATGCTTGAAGCACAACAAAGAGCTGCTGGCAAAACGCAAAAAAGTGCTGTTTGAATGAATGGTTACGAGCCTGCTGCTGCCTACCATCGCTGTCAGACTACTCTATCAAATCATAGACTTAATAACATAATAACACACAGAAATACGAGCCTTAGGTCATTAATATGGTAGAATCCGGAAACTATCATCTCGAAAAACAAGACGTTTATTCTTTCAGTGAAATACGGAACCGTTCCGTATTTTATCTAATCTAATTCTAATATCTAATCGTATTTTGATCTATCAATCTTCAGGATGTTATTTTCATATATATCCAATAACTTTCCAACCGGATCATACATTTTCAGCTGCAGCCAAATGGAACGACGGTGGCACACACAGAGAAATGCGCCACAGGAAAATGGCATACTGTCGGGACAGTGACTATTTCCCCTCCCATTCGGTCAAAGTTCACACCAAAAGCTCCATTCCACTTTCTACTGAACGAGGAAGTGCTACCATCTAGTGGAAGGCGTAGGAAGTGCTACCAGATCCATATCTTGTTGGGAAAGGAGGGGGCGATGACGTCCAAGTTGACCCACATTCAGAATTTCACTTCTTGTTTGGAAGATTGCCTGCCCTATGAGTTTTGTTATACTCACAGACATAATTCAAACAGTTTTAGAAACTTCAGAGAGTTGTCTATCCAATAGCAATAATAGTATGCATATATTAGCAATCTAGGACAGAGTAGGATGCAGTTCACTATGGGCACGCAATTCATCCAAAGTGAGAATATCCTCAACTTAACCTCTCTAGGGGGTGTGGGACACGTCCGTCCCACCTGGCCAACGTTCAGTGAAATTGCAGAGCGCCAAATTCAAAAACAGAAATACTCATTCTAAAAATGTATAAAACATACAAGTGTTAAACATCGGTTTAAAGATTAACTTCTTGTTAATCCAACCACAGTGTTAAATTTCAAAAAGGCTTTATGGCGAAAGCACACCATGCGATTATTTGAGAACAGCGACCAGCAGACAAATCCTTACAAATAGTTACCAGCCAAGTAGAGGAGGTACACAAGTCAGAAATAGCGATAAAATTGATCTTCACATGGTTCCACTCACAAGACTCCCATTTACTCAATAAATGTTTGTTTTGTTCGATAAAGTCCCTCTTTATAGCCGAAAACCTCCCTTTTGTTCATGCATTTTGTTCAGTAATCCACAGGCTCAAAGGCAATCACAACAGCCTTATGAAAAATCAGAGAAGTATCAGTAACGTTCATAGAAACATGTCAAACGATGTTTATAATCAATACTCAGGTTGTTTTTAGTCATAATAATCAAAAGTATTTCAACCGGACAAAAGCTTTGTCAATATAAAAGGAAAACCAGAAAGGCGCACTCTCGGTCTCGCTCATTAAAATTCTCTGGGACACTGAATGGTCCACTCATTCAAAGTGTTCTTACTCCCTCACTTTTTAGAATGTAAGCCTGAAACAATTTCTAAAGACTTGACATCTAGTGGAAGCCATAGGAAGTGCAATTTGAGTCCTAAGTCAATGAAATCTGTATAGGCAGTCAATGGAAAACTACAATAATAAAAATATCCCACTTCCTGGATGGATTTTTCTCAGGTGTTCGCCTGCGATATCAGTTCTGTTATAATCACAGACATTATTTTAACAGTTTTGGAAACTTTAGAGTGTTTTCTATCCAAATCCACCATATCCTAGCTTCTGGGCCTGAGAAACAGGCAGTTTACTTTGGGCACGCTTTTATCCGGAGGTGACAATAGCGCCCCTACCCTAGTTAGGTTTTAAGCATATCCCAGTTTAGGTCACCTAACAGTATGAACTCTGAAAATAGATGGGGGGCAATCAATTCACATATGGTGTCCAGGGCACAGCTGGGGGCTGAGGGGGGTCTATAACAAGCGGCAATGGTGAGATACTTTTTTCTGGAAAGGTGGATTTTTAAAAGTAGAATCTCGATTTGTTTTGGCAGAACTCTGCAGTAGATTGCACATTTGCACCAACCTAAAATGATAGGGTATAGGGTTCCATTTTGGGACAAAGACCAGAGCACAGACAATAGGAGTGTTTTCCACCTGCCTGCCTGCCTGCCTGCCTGCCTACCTGACAGACATGCAAATAGTCTGTTTACTCTGACTGGACACAAACCCATTGAAGAGATCCAAATGATCATGCATCGAATATTGTATATATATTTTTTTGACTGCATGATTGCCGGATTGTTTAGTAGTAGTTCAACAGAAGTATTTCTTTAATATTTAATATGAAGGATTCTAAGATGACATGCAAGAAAACTTTATACACATTTGCTTAACCCTTGAAAACATTTGGGTCTTATCGTCCAATCTCACTACTAAATTCTGACACAAAGATGCAATGTGAAGCACTAGCAATACACTTTCCAGATCAGAGGGAATTAATCACATTTAGGGTTGCAAAATTCTGGATTTCCTTGTAATTCCCTCCTGATTACGGGAATCTCACAACCAGGATTTCTGAGGAAAATGTTAGGTAAATTGACCTGAATATTGCAACCCTAATCAAAACACGTACATATTTTTGGCAGCGCATCTACAACTACCAACCTCTTTACAAGATATCACATTGTTAGCAAATAGGTTACAATTGGCCCTCTGTATCAGGTGAAACTGGGGGTATCAACTCTCCCTCAGAGACCTCTGACACAGGATAGTTTCCCAGCCCGGTGGAGGTAGTGGAGGGGCTGCACAAACCCATTGACCACACTGATGAAGAGACAAATATATGTGGCATAAAGGAACTGCACTGAATCAATATTCCAATAAAAGAGAAAACCACTACCCATGGGAGGTAGTTTGCCATCATAGACACCAAAATAATCAAAATTATCTTAAACGCTAACATCTTCATGTTATTTTTCCCCTCTCTCTCACTCTCCCCCTCCCCCGGCCCAGGTTGTTTCAGAGCCCTGAGAAATGAGAGGCAGCAGAATAACATAAATGAAATTAAGACCAGAACTTCACCCAAAGACACATAATATATGACGTGTTGGTGGTGTACAAGCTGTAATAGTAAAAGAGAACTCAATCCCAATAAACCAAACCAATCCAGAACACCACACCTTGTGTCTCAGGGATCTGTACTTCAAGAAGTACACAGGGTGGACCACTGCCAGGTAGCACTCAAAACATAAACTCAGCAAAAAAGGAAATGTCTTGTTTTCAGGACCCTGTCTTTCAAAGATAATTATTACAAATCCAAATAACTTCACAGATCTTCATTGTAAAGGGTTTAAACACTGTTTCCCATGCTTGTTTCCCAATGAACCATAAACAATTAATGACCATTAAACTGTGGAACGGTCATTAAGACACTAACAACTTACAGACGGTAGGCAATTAAGGTCACAGCTATGCAAACTTTGAACACTAAAGAGGCCTTTCTACTGACTCTGAAAAACACCAAAATAAAGATGCCCAAGGCCCAAGGTCCCTGATCATCTGCATGAATGTGCCTTAGACATTCTGCAAGGATGCATGAGGACCGCGGATGTGGCCAGGGCAAAAAATTGCAATGTCTGTACTGTGAGAAGCCTAAAACAGCGCTACAGGGAGACAAGACAGACAGCTGATCATCCTCGCTGTGGCAGACCATGTGTAAAAACACCTGCACATGAACGCTACATCCTAACATCACACCTGCGGGACAGGTACAGGATGGCAACAACAACTGCCTTGTAGGCCTGTTATAAGTCAGGTCCTCACCAGACATCACCGGCAACAAAGTCGCCTATGGGCACAACCCACCGTCGCTGGACCAGACAGGACTGGCCAAAAGTGCTCTTCACTAACGAGTCACAGTTTTGTCTCACCGGGGGTGATGGTCGGATTCACGTTTATCGTCAAAGGAATGAGCGTTACACCGAGGCCTGTACTCTGGAGCGGGATCGATTTGGAGGTGGAGGTTCAGTCATGGTCTGGGGCTGTGTGTCACAGCATCATCGGACTGAGCTTTTTGTCCTTGCAGGCAATCTCATTGCTGTGCGTTACAGGGAATCTTCCTCCCTCATTTGGTACCCTTCCTGCAGGCTCATCCTGACATGACCCTCCAGCATGACAATGCCACCAGCCATACTGCTCATTCTGTGCGTGATTTCAATGTTCTGCCATGGCCAGCGAAGATCCCGGATCTCAATCCCATTGAGCACGTCTGGGACCTGTTGGATCGGAGTGTGAGGGCTAGGGCCATTCCCCCCAGAAATGTCCGGGAACTTGCAGGTGCCTTGGTGGAAGAGAGGGGCAACATCTCACAGCAAGACCTGGCAAATCTGGTGCAGTCCACGAGGAGGAGGTGCACTGCAGTACTTAATGCAGCTGGTAGACACACCAGATACTGACTGTTACTTTTGATTTTGACACCTCTTTGTTCAGGGACAGATTAATTCATTTCTATTAGTCACATGTCTGTGAAACTTTTTCAGTTTATGTCTCAGTTGTTGAATCTTGTATTGTTCATACAAATATTTACACATAAGTTTGCTGAAAATAAACGCAGTTGAGAGTTAAAAGACGTTTCTTTTTTTGCTGAGTTCATTCAGCACTCGAACAGGGGGCGTCCTGGGAGAATAAAACCACAGCTAGGAGAGGAGGAATATGGAGGTGTATGTAGACAAAGACAAAGACTGGACACAGGCAGTAGAGGATCTCAGATACAGCCAAGTTGAGAGCGAAGAACTCTGAGGCCAACGTCCCTCCGGCTTTGGTCATTATCAACCACAGGATGTAGCTATTGGTGGGTAGACTCAGGATGAGGTTGACTGCATAGCAGGCAGTGTTTAAATAGGGGGCAGCATTTTCACTTTTGGATGAACTGCGTGCCCAACTTCAACTGCCTGCTACTCATCCCCAGAATGTAAGATATGCATATTATTAGTAGATTTGGATGGAAAACACTGAAGTTTCTAAAACTGTTTGAATCATGTCTGTGAGTATAACAGAACTTATTTAGCAGGCAAAATCCCAAGGACAAATGATTCAGATGGTTATTTTTTGAGGTCACTGTCTTTTTAATGGGATTTCATGGGGAATCGAGATTTCTATTCTACTTCCTGCAGTCCCTACCGCTTCCACTGGATGTCACCAGTCTTTAGAAATTGGTTGAGGTTTTTCCTTTGTGTAATGAAGAAGTAGCACAGCTCAGAACGAGGGTCACTTCATGTGTACTTTTGATAGAAGCGCGTGACCAGAAAAGTGGCGTCAGTTTGTCGTCTCCCTGTATTGAACACAGATCATCCCGTCTTCAATTTGATCGATTATTTACGTAAACAAATATCTAAAGTTGTATTACACAGGTAGTTTGAAATGTTTTGGCAAAGTTTACAGGTAACTTTTGAGATATTTTGTACTGTGTTTTTCTGGATCAAACGGGCCAAAGAAATTGACATTTTGGATATATATCGACAAAATTAATTGAACAAAAGGACCATTTGTGATGTTTATGGGATATATTGGAGTGCCAACAATAGAAGCTCGTCAAAAGTAAGGCATGAATTATATTTTTATTTCAGCGTTTTGTGTCGCGCCTGCAGGGTTGAAATATGCTTCTCATTGTTTACTGTTGTGCTATCATCAGATAATAGCATCGTATGCTTTCACCGAAAAGCCTTTTTGAAATCTGACATGTTGGCTGGATTCACAACGAGTGTAGCTTTAATTTTCTATCTTACATGTGTGATTTAATGAAAGGTTGATTTTTATAGTATTTTATTTGAATTTGGTGCTCTGCATTTTCCCTGGCTTTTGGCCAGGTGGGACGCCCACATATCCCAGAGAAAAACGTAACCGGCTCCAGATAGCCAGAGAGAACAGCAGAACGGTTGGAAGAGTTCATTTTTGTGCAAGCTCAGTTATGAATTACGGGCTTTAACTTTCCAATGATCACACAGAGAGACAGAGGTGACAACAGCACCACAATTTTAACTCGTCATATCAAAGGCACTTCAGAAAAACATAATTCAGAATATTGGTCAGTCTGCACTTTCCAATGAAAATAACCTGAATTGAATAGTAAGGAATTTAATTACAAACTTTTCACTCAGTTACACTGCTAAAATCAGAGACTGAAAAGTGTAATCAAACATGAACTCTGTGATTGGTGTCTCCTCTCTTCCCGGTCTGTTTGCGATTGTGTCTCTCCTTAGATCTGAGCTTGGTACAACTATAGGCTACATCAAATACCTGCCAACACACCTGTGTGGCATATCACATTGACAACCTCTGAAGCTACACCAAAGGACCACATGAGATGCAAATGTCCTACTCAGTGTGACAGGCACCACACCTATCAATGTGATTGATGAGGATGTGTTGCTGTTGCTACCGCAGGCCTACTTGTTAAACGCAGATTTGGTTTAAGCTACTACATGCTAGACAAAAATTCTATGTTTTCATGATGTGCTAGAAGAAATTTAGGTTATTTATCATGCTCTTTGCAAGAGTTCTAAATTGGCCAAAATGTGAAGGCAAAGGTTAATGAAGTGTCCTCTGACATTTGCTCATTCGTTTTTAGCTGTAGCTTCCTCAGATAGTAGTACGAGCTGCACCCTGACATATGAGCATTAAATCATTGGATGTGATTCATTCGATTCAATACAATTTTGTTGTTGAGGCATACAACACAGAGCCACTCACCCTCACACCTCAGATACTACCGTTGGTAAACTGACGCTGACCATCACATCACTTGATGGACCACACCTGACATGCAAAAGTAATCCATTGGATATGACAAACTTTTAGTATGATTCAAGAGATGATTCTGTGCTCTGTGGAAAGTGTTATGGATTCATAGGGCCCTGAGTTATTCTTTACCAGGTCATGTCAAATGTGTCACTTATATAAATGATGCCTTTTTTATTATACAACCAGGCAGACAAAAGTGTGTACTCAGCTTCAGCCTATATGGGAAATAAGAAAGAAGAGGGAACATCTCCAGTAATAATTCTAGTGATACTATTGTCATCAACAATACAACATGTATTGTATGTAACATAAAGAATGTTAGTATTATTGTGAAATAGTAATTGTATTGCAAGTTCATCTGCAGATCTATCAAACAGTCAGTTACCGAAGTTAAAACTGAAAATGCAATTTGTCCATGATATGGTATAACCTGTTAGAGATAGGGGGCAGTATTATTGTGAAATAGTGATTATATTGCAAGTTCATCTGCAGATCTATCAAACAGTCAGTTACCGAAGTTAAAACTGAAAATGCAATTTGTCCATGATATGGTATAACTACATTAAAACAAATGGGTACATTTTCTTTCTTAGATGCATCAATTAAATTAAATCCTTTCGGGTCAGTTCCTCTGTTGGATTAGACTTGTCTGGTCTTTTACAAAAAGTGAACAATATAATATCAGTTTTACATTGATTATGAGATCAACATTTAACAGTGATCGTGGTCTATAAAATCCACATAGTTACTCAGCCTCCTCCTCCTTACAGAAAACAAATCTGCTCGATAGCCAATTGAAGGCGGGAGGGTCTCGCTACCTAGCTTTGACACTGTGCTGGATAGACTAACAACCAACATGTTGTTTTTCATGCTGTTCAGAAGGTAAAGCCCTGAAGGGAGGTTTTGTCAACAAGGTGGCTGAAGGTAGTGAGTGTCCTGTTATGTCACTGCTCGGAAGTATTGCATCGACAAGATGTTTAGTTTCACTTCATCAGATTTCTGTCAAACATCCTTTTCAATATCAAAACTAGGCAAAGTGCAAAATAATATATACTTGTGTGACAGATAATGTAGGAATATACTTTTTTTTAAATGAGATAAGTAGTGGATATCATAAATAATTAAAATGTAAATTGTATAAACTTTTATAAAGTAAATAATGAATAATTTGGTCCTGTTGACCTTTCAATTAAATTATTATAAAATGATTAACTAACTAATTTTGATATTATATTACAGTGCCTTGCGAAAGTATTCGGCCCCCTTGAACTTTGCGACCTTTTGCCACATTTCAGGCTTCAAACATAAAGATATAAAACTGTATTTTTTTGTGAAGAATCAACAACAAGTGGGACACAATCATGAAGTGGAACGACATTTATTGGATATTTCAAACTTTTTTAACAAAGCAAAAACTGAAAAATTGGGCGTGCAAAATTATTCAGCCCCCTTAAGTTAATACTTTGTAGCGTCACCTTTTGCTGCGATTACAGCTGTAAGTTGCTTGGGGTATGTCTCTATCAGTTTTGCACATCGAGAGACTGACATTTTTTCCCATTCCTCCTTGCAAAACAGCTCCAGCTCAGTGAGGTTGGATGGAGAGCATTTGTGAACAGCAGTTTTCAGTTCTTTCCACAGATTCTCGATTGGATTCAGGTCTGGACTTTGACTTGGCCATTCTAACACCTGGATATGTTTATTTTTGAACCATTCCATTGTAGATTTTGCTTTATGTTTTGGATCATGGTCTTGTTGGAAGACAAATCTCCGTCCCAGTCTCAGGTCTTTTGCAGACTCCATCAGGTTTTCTTCCAGAATGGTCCTGTATTTGGCTCCATCCATCTTCCCATCAATTTGAACCATCTTCCTTGTCCCTGCTGAAGAAAAGCAGGCCCAAACCATGATGCTGCCACCACCATGTTTGACAGTGGGGATGGTGTGTTCGGTGTGATGAGCTGTGTTGCTTTTACGCCAAACATAACGTTTTGCATTGTTGCCAAAAAGTTCAATTTTGGTTTCATCTGACCAGAGCACACATGTTTGGTGTGTCTCCCAGGTGGCTTGTGGCAAACTTTAAACAACACTTTTTATGGATATCTTTAAGAAATGGCTTTCTTCTTGCCACTCTTCCATAAAGGCCAGATTTGTGCAATATACGACTGATTGTTGTCCTATGGACAGAGTCTCCCACCTCAGCTGTAGATCTCTGCAGTTCATCCAGAGTGATAATGGGCCTCTTGGCTGCATCTCTGATCAGTCTTCTCCTTGTATGAGCTGAAAGTTTAGAGGGACGGCCAGGTCTTGGTAGATTTGCAGTGGTCTGATACTCCTTCCATTTCAATATTATCGCTTGCACAGTGCTCCTTGGGATGTTTAAAGCTTGGGAAATCTTTTTGTATCCAAATCCGGCTTTAAACTTCTTCACAACAGTATCTCGGACCTGCCTGGTGTGTTCCTTGTTCTTCATGATGCTCTCTGCGCTTTTAACGGACCTCTGAGACTATCACAGTGCAGGTGCATTTATACGGAGACTTGATTACACACAGGTGGATTGTATTTATCATCATTAGTCATTTAGGTCAACATTGGATCATTCAGAGATCCTCACTGAACTTCTGGAGAGAGTTTGCTGCACTGAAAGTAAAGGGGCTGAATAATTTTGCACGCCAAATTTTTCAGTTTTTGATTTGTTAAAAAAGTTTGAAATATCCAATAAATGTCGTTCCACTTCATGATTGTGTCCCACTTGTTGTTGATTCTTCACAAAAAAATACAGTTTAATATCTTTATGTTTGAAGCCTGAAATGTGGCAAAAGGTCGCAAAGTTCAAGGGGGCCGAATACTTTCGCAAGGCACTGTAGTTAGTTATTAGTCTCTTAGGAATGGCAAAGTTCCACTGACTTCAGAATTGACATCAGATTGGTTTTCTTTAAGCAGGAGGAGGCTGAGCAACACTGTTGATCTTACAGTCTAGACCACAATCACTGTTAAATATAGATCTCAAAATATATTTGAATCTGATATGATATATTTCACTGTTTGTAGAAGCTGAACAAAAAGGGTTTACTTATTAAGAGAGGAAAGGACCAGAAAATAAATGTAAACTATTTCATAAAATTGATGCATCTAAGAAAGAAAATGTACACATTTGTGTCAATGTGGTTCGGGCATAACATTGAGAAATTGCATTTTCAGTTTTTACTTTGGAATCTGACTGTTTGATAGATTTGCAGATTAACTTGGTGTATAAATACTATTTCAAAGTTAACACTACCATTCCATATTTTTGGGGGTAGGATTGTTTATGACAATGGTATTACTAGAATTATTACTCTTTATATTTGTCCTCCATTATCTTATTTCCAATAAGGGCTGAAGCTGAGTACACACTTTTGTCTAATAATACAAGCATCATTTAAATAAGTGACACATTTGACCTGACCTGGTCAGGAATAACTCAGAGCCCCATCCATCGATAACACTTCCCACACAACACAACATATTCTCTTCAATCATACTAAAGTGTTGTCATAACCAATGGATGAAATTTGCATGTCAGGTGTGGTCCATCAAGTGATGTGATGGGCATCATCAGTTTACAGACGGGAGCACTGAGGTGTGTGGGTGAGTGGTTGTGTGTTGTATCCCTCAAAAATGAAATTATTGAATCAAATTAATCACTTCCGATGATTTACCACCCATAGGACAGAGTGCCACTAATACTACTATAATATGTGAGGAGGCTATAGCTAACAAAGACTGAGCAAATGTCAGAGGAAACTTCATTAACCGTTGCATACACATGTTGGACTTTTTAGAATTCTACAGAAAGCCTTGTGTACAACTTGATTAAAAGCATCTGTATATTCTAGCATGTCAAGCAAATGTATTATTTTTGTCTAGCATGCAGTAACAAGTAGGCCTACAATAGCAACAGCAACACATCCTCATCAATCATATTTAAAGGTGTGTTTCCTGTCACACTGAGAAGGATATTTGCATGGCATGAGGTCCTTGGATGTTGCTTCAGAGGTTGTCAATGTGATATGCCACACAGGTGTGTTGGCAGGTATTTGATATAGCCTATAGATGTACCTAGCTCAGTTCTAAGGAGAGACACAATCGTGAAAAGACCCTGAAGAGAGGAACCACCAATAACAGAGTTCAGGTTGGTTGAAACTTTTTAATCTCAGAGATTAGAAGTGTAACTGAGTTATATGTTTGTATTTAAATTATCTTACTTTCATCGGAAAGTGGAGATACTGACTGATAATCTAAATGATGTTTTTCCGATGTGCATTTGATATGAAGAGTTAACATGGTGGTGTTCTTGTCACGTCTGTCTCTCTCTCTCTCTCTCTCTGCCGCAAGGATCATTAGAACGGTAAAGCTTGTACTTCCAAACTAAGGTTGGTATAATAAAGAAAATGAACTCCTCCAACCATTCCTCTGTCCTCTCTGGCTATCTGCAACTTGATATTGCTGTCACCACATCCTGCTATGCAGTCAACCTCATCCTGAGTCTACCCACCAATGTCTATGTCCTGTGGCTGATACTGAGCGGAGCCGGAGGGACGATGGCCTCAGAGTTCTTCGCTCTCAACTTGGCTGTATCTGAGATACTCTTCTGCCTGTCTTCTGTCTTTATCTTTGTCTACATACATCTCCATATTCCTCCTCTCCTAGCTATAGCATCATTCATTAATGGTTTTATAATCCCAGGCCGCCCCCTGTTCCAGTGCTGTATATGTTTTGAGCGATACCTGGCAGTTGTCCACCCTGTGTTCTTCTTGAAGTACAGACCCCTGAGATACAAGGTGGGGTGTTCTGGATTGGTTTGGCTGGTTTTGATTGGGTTCTGTTTCCCTTTTTTGTTTGTAATGCAGCATAACTTCTTATTTTATGTGTTTTGGGTTGAAATTATTGTCTTAATTTCATTTATGTTATTCTGCTGCCTCTCAGTTCTCAGGGCTCTGAAACAGCCTGGGCCGGGGGAAGGGGAGAGAGAGAGGGAGGGGACAAATAACATGAAGATGAGGGCGTTTAAGATCATTTTCATTATCATGGTGTCTATGATGGCAGACTACTTTCCATGGTTAGTGGTTTTACTTTTAAATGGAATCTTTGATTCGGGGCAGTTTTATAAATTCACATTTGTGTGTCTATTCATCAGTGTGGTCAGTGGGTTTGTGCAGCCCCTCCTCTACCTCCACAGGGCTGGGAAACTGCCTTGTATCAGAGGTCTCTGAAGGAGATTGATACCCTCTGATTCACAGGGCCAATTGTGACCTGTTTGTTTATAACTGTTTTGTGATTGCTTGTAAAGAGGTTGGTAGTTGTAGATGCGCTGGCAAAAATATATATGTGTTTTATTTAGGGTTGCCATATTCAGGTAAATTTACCGTAATTTTACTTCAGAAATCCTGGTCAGAAGATTCCCGTAATCAGGAGGGAATTACCAGGGTATCCAGAATTTTGTAACCCTGGGTTTGATTCATTCTCTCTGGGAAGATTACTTATCAATCTTCCTGATAGTGCTTCACATTGCATCTTTGTGTCTGTATTTAACAGAGATTGGACGATGAGAACAACATATTTTCAAGGGTTAAACAAATGTGTATATTAATTGTTTTTTTTATCCTGAATATTCAATAAAAATCTTTGTTGAACTGCTGATGTATTTTTTTTACTTGATCTTTTTGTATAGAAGAAAAAATTCAGCAAACATGCAGTCAGAAAACATTTAAGAACGGTGAGAAGTCTTTGCATACACAATTGTGTCTTAGATGGGTTTGGGTCCAGTCAGAATTAACAGGCTATTTGCATGTCAGGTCAAAGGAAATATGATATACTCTAAATGAGTGCAAGCAGGCAGTGGCGCTGACACTCCTCTTGTCTGAGCTCTAGTCTGAAATCGCACCCATATACCCATTTATGGGTCATTCCACAGAGGTGGTGCAAATTGGGGGTTGAAAAAATTGTATCTTGTTTTCCCCAAACTTTCAGCACATAAGTCTTCCCATGTCAGTTTGATACCTTATTTATAATGCTTCCAAATGTTTTATGTATTGCATTTTTTAACATATTAACTTGAATTCCTTACCTAACTGTATCAAGTGGCGACCAGTCATGCAGGGCAGGTAGGGCAGAGCCAAACCTCTTCTGAGCCCCACCTCTTCTGAGCCCCACCTTTTTATTAAATAAAATATATATATTTAAATAAATTAAACATTTGCCATGCTGTCAATCCAGCATGACTTCTGCCATGCTCAAAACAAGTAGGAACTAATAACTGGGAAATCTGACATCAGTGAGCTCAAGACAACTGGGAACTCAGGAAAAAAATAAGCTCTGACTGGGAAAATACATTTTGAACGGTCATCTAACTCGGAATTGCAAGTCGGGAACTCGGGCCTCTTTCTAGAGCTCCGACTTGAAAATCACTGACTTAATTTTGTTGTGACTTGGTGGTGCACATGTAGCCTATAGTCTGTTTTAGAGAAATGTAATAATTGAATATTGTAAGAGCGTACATTGTCTGCTTCTATGCCCCCTTTATTTATCCTACTGTTCTGAATTGGTGTACAGGGAGAATACTGTAAGAACGGTCCATGTTCTGAATTCTGCCGCTGTACAATTCAGTGCTGAACAAACAGTTATATTGACTACGTCCAGCCTAGCTTGCTCATTAATGTCTTAATCTAAATTAGGGATTGCCTCTTATCCGCTCGTCGTCCACTTTAACCGTTCTTTCGCGGGAGTTCCAATGCAGCATCCACCGAGAGGCTCTTGCTGCCAAGGGAATACCTGACAGCTTGAAAGACATTTCTGACACGACAGTGAAAATTATTAACATTGTTAAAGCAAGGCCCCTGAACTCTCGTATTTTCTGCACTATGCAATAATTTGGGCAGCCACCATGTAACGCTTTTACAACAGAAGTATGCTGGTTATCAAGGCGTAAAAGTATTGACACGTTGTCTTGAGTAGAGAGACGAGGTTCTGATCGCTTGCACGATGAAGTGTTTCTCACACGACTGGCCTATCTGGGTGAAATTTTTTCTTGCCTGAATGATCTGAATCTAGGAGTACAGGGACTCTCCACAACTATATTCAATGTGCGGGACAAAATTGAGGCTATGATTAAGAAGTTGGAGCTCTTCTCTTTCTGCATTAAGGACAACACACAGGTCTTTCCATCATTGTATGATTTTTTTGTGTGTAAATTGTCTTAAGCTTATGAACAATGTCAAATGTGATATATCGAAGCACCTGAGTGAGTTCGGTGCTCAATTACGCAGGTACTTTCCCGAAATGGATGACACAACCAACTGGATTCGTTATCCCTTTCATGCCCTGCCTCCAGTCCAGTACCAATATCTGAACAAGAGAGCCTCGTCGAAATTGCAACAAGCTGTTCTGTGAGAATTTAATTTAATTGTCATGTATTGTCATGTTGTGTCTTTCTGTCCTTTCCTTTCACCCTGTCTCCCTCTGCTGGTCGTATTAGGTTACCTTTTCTCCCCCGCTTTCCCCCAGCTGTTCCTTGTCTCCTCCTAACTACCTCGTCACCCCTCTTCCCACCTGTTCTGTCGGAATCTGCCGGTCTATCTGAGCCTACCTATGTTTGGTTATTAAAGAAGCTCTGTTTAAGTTAATTCGCTTTTGGGTCCTCATTCACTCACCGTAACAGAAGAATCCGACCAAGAATGGACCCAGCGACTTCGGATCCTCTCCACTCAGCCGTCGAGATCCAGGGAGCGATGCTAGGCAGACACGAGCAGGAATTGTCTGCTGCTCGACATGCCGTTGAGACCCTGGCCACCCAAGTCTCCAACCTCACAGAACAGGTTCACCATCTCCGCCTCAATCCACCGGCCACTTCCAGGGCTTTCGAATCTCCGGAGCCCAGAATCAATAACCCGCCGTGTTACTCTGGGGAGCCCACTGAATGCCGCTCGTTCCTCACCCAGTGTGATATTGTGTTTTCTCTCCAGCCCAACACTTACTCCAGGAGCACTGCTCGTGTCGCCTACGTCATATCTCTCCTTATTGGACGGGCTCGTGAGTGGGGCACGGCAATCTGGGAGGCAAGGGCTGAGTGTACTAACCAGTATCAGGACTTTAAGGAGGAGATGATACGGGTTTTTGATCGATCTGTTTTTGGGGAGGAGGCTTCCAGGGTCCTGTCTTCCCTATGTCAAGGTAATCGATCCATAACAGACTACTCTATTGAGTTTCGCACTCTTGCTGCCTCCAGTGGCTGGAACGAGCCGGCTTTGCTCGCTCGTTTTCTGGAGGGTCTCCGCGCAGAGGTAAAGGATGAGATTCTCTCCCGGGAGGTCCCTTCCAGCGTGGATTCCTTGATTGAACTCGCTATTCGCATTGAGCGACGGGTTGATCTTCGTCACCGAGCTCGTGGAAAGGAGCTCGCGTTCTCCGTTGCCCCCCTCTCCGCATTACTACCATCTTCCTCTGCCGGCTCGGGTGCTGAGCCTATGCAGCTGGGAGGTATCCGCATCTCGACTAAGGAGAGGGAACGGAGAATCACCAACCGCCTCTGTCTCTATTGCGGTTCTGCTGGTCATTTTGTCACTTCATGTCCAGTAAAAGCCAGAGCTCATCAGTAAGCGGAGGGCTACTGGTGAGCGCTACTACTCCTGTCTCTCCTTCAAGATCCTGCACTACCTTGTCGGTCCATCTACGCTGGACCGGTTCGTCAGCTTCCTGCAGTGCCTTAATAGACTCTGGGGCGGAGGGCTGTTTTATGGACGAGACCTGGGCTCGGGAACATGACATTCCTCTCAGACAGTTAAGGGAGTCCACTGCCTTGTTCGCCCTGGATGGTAGTCCTCTCCCCAGGATTCAGCGTGAGACGCTACCTTTAACCCTCACTGTTTCTGGTAATCATAGCGAAACCATTTCTTTTTTAATTTTTCGTTCACCTTTTACACCTGTTGTTTTGGGCCATCCCTGGCTAGTTTGTCATAATCCTTCCATTAATTGGTCTAGTAATTCTATCCTCTCCTGGAACGTCTCTTGTCATGTGAAATGTTTAATGTCTGCTATCCCTCCTGTTTCCTCTGTCTCTTCTTCACAGGAGGAGCCTGGTGATTTGACAGGGGTGCCGGAGGAATATCACGATCTGCGCACGGTGTTCAGTCGGTCCAGGGCCACCTCTCTTCCTCCACACCGGTCGTATGATTGTAGTATTGATCTCCTTCCGGGAACCACTCCCCCCCGGGGTAGACTATACTCTCTGTCGGCTCCCGAACGTAAGGCTCTCGAGGATTATTTGTCTGTAGCTCTTGACGCCGGTACCATAGTCCCCTCCTCCTCTCCCGCCGGAGCGGGGGTTTTTTTTGTCAAGAAGAAGGACGGGTCTCTGCGCCCCTGCATAGATTATCGAGGGCTGAATGACATAACAGTTAAGAATCGTTATCCGCTTCCTCTTATGTCTTCAGCCTTCGAGATCCTGCAGGGAGCCAGGTTTTTCACTAAGTTGGACCTTCGTAACGCTTACCATCTCGTGCGCATCAGGGAGGGGGACGAGTGGAAGACGGCGTTTAACACTCCGTTAGGGCACTTTGAATACCGGGTTCTTCCTTTCGGCCTCGCTAACGCTCCAGCTGTCTTTCAGGCATTAGTCAATGATGTCCTGAGAGACATGCTGAACATCTTTGTTTTCGTTTACCTTGACGATATCCTGATTTTTTCACCGTCACTCCAGATTCATGTTCAGCACGTTCGACGTGTCCTCCAGCGCCTTTTAGAGAATTGTCTTTTTGTGAAGGCTGAGAAGTGCACTTTTCATGCCTCCTCCGTCACATTTCTCGGTTCTGTTATTTCCGCTGAAGGCATTAAGATGGATCCCGCTAAGGTCCAAGCTGTCATTGATTGGCCCGCCCCTAAGTCACGCGTCGAGCTGCAGCGCTTTCTCGGCTTCGCGAACTTCTATCGTCGTTTCATCCGTAATTTCGGTCAGGTGGCAGCTCCTCTCACAGCCCTTACTTCTGTCAAGACGTGCTTTAAGTGGTCCGTTTCCGCCCAGGGAGCTTTTGATCTCCTCAAGAATCGTTTTACATCCGCTCCTATCCTTGTTACACCTGACGTCTCTAGACAGTTCGTTGTCGAGGTTGACGCGTCAGAGGTGGGCGTGGGAGCCATTCTTTCTCAGCGCTCCCTCTCTGACGACAAGGTCCACCCATGCGCGTATTTTTCTCATCGCCTGTCGCCGTCGGAACGTAACTATGATGTGGGAAACCGCGAACTGCTCGCCATCCGGTTAGCCCTAGGCGAATGGCGACAGTGGTTGGAGGGGGCGACCGTTCCTTTTGTCGTTTGGACTGACCATAGGAACCTTGAGTACATCCGTTCTGCCAAACGACTTAATGCGCGTCAGGCGCGTTGGGCGCTGTTTTTCGCTCGTTTCGAGTTCGTGATTTCTTATCGTCCGGGCTCTAAGAACACCAAGCCTGATGCTTTATCTCGTCTCTTCAGTTCTTCAGTAGCCTCCACTGACCCCGAGGGGATTCTCCCTGAGGGGCGTGTTGTCGGGTTGACTGTCTGGGGAATTGAGAGGCAGGTAAAGCAAGCGCTCACTCACACTCCGTCGCCGCGCGCTTGTCCTAGGAACCTTCTTTTCGTTCCCGTTCCTACTCGTCTGGCCGTTCTTCAGTGGGCTCACTCTGCCAAGTTAGCCGGCCACCCTGGCGTTCGGGGTACGCTTGCTTCCATTCGCCAGCGTTTTTGGTGGCCCACCCGGGAGCATGACACGCGTCGTTTCGTGGCTGCTTGTTCGGTCTGCGCGCAGACTAAGTCCGGTAACTCCCCTCCTGCCGGCCGTCTCAGGCCGCTTCCCATTCCCTCTCGACCGTGGTCTCACATCGCCTTAGATTTTGTCACCGGACTGCCTTCGTCAGCGGGGAAGACTGTTATTCTTACGGTTGTCGATAGGTTCTCTAAGGCGGCTCATTTCATTCCCCTTGCTAAGCTTCCTTCTGCTAAAGAGACGGCACAAATCATCATCGAGAATGTTTTCAGAATTCATGGCCTTCCGTCAGACGTCGTTTCAGACAGAGGTCCGCAATTCACGTCTCAATTTTGGAGGGAGTTTTGCCGTTTGATTGGGGCTTCCGTCAGTCTCTCTTCCGGCTTTCACCCCCAGTCTAACGGTCAAGCAGAACGGGCCAATCAGACTATTGGTCGCATCTTACGCAGTCTTTCTTTTCGCAACCCTGCGTCTTGGTCAGAACAGCTCCCCTGGGCAGAATACGCCCACAACTCGCTTCCTTCGTCTGCGACCGGGCTATCTCCTTTTCAGAGTAGCCTCGGGTACCAGCCTCCGCTGTTCTCATCTCAGTTCGCCGAGTCCAGCGTCCCCTCCGCTCAGGCTTTTGTCCAACGTTGCGAGCGCACCTGGAAGAGGGTCAGGTCTGCACTTTGCCGTTATAGGACGCAGACTGTGAGGGCTGCTAATAAGCGTAGAACTAAGAGTCCTAGATATTGTCGCGGTCAGAGAGTTTGGCTCTCCACTCAGAACCTTCCCCTTAAGACGGCTTCTCGCAAGTTGACCCCGCGGTTCATTGGTCCGTTCCGTATTTCTCGGGTCATTAATCCTGTCGCAGTTCGACTTCTTCTTCCGCGATACCTTCGTCGCGTCCACCCGGTCTTCCATGTCTCCTGTATCAAGCCCGTTCTTCGCGCCCCCGCTCGTCTTCCCCCCCCCCCCCCCATCCTTGTCGAGGGCGCACCCATCTACAGGGTCCGCAGGATTTTGGACATGCGTCCTCGGGGCCGTGGTCACCAGTACCTCGTAGATTGGGAGGGGTACGGTCCTGAGGAGAGGAGTTGGGTTCCCTCTCGGGACGTGCTGGACCGTGCGCTGATCGAGGATTTCCTCCGTTGCCGCCAGGTTTCCTCCTCGAGTGCGCCAGGAGGCGCTCGGTGAGTGGGGGGGTACTGTCATGTATTGTCATGTTGTGTCTTTCTGTCCTTTCCTTTCACCCTGTCTCCCTCTGCTGGTCGTATTAGGTTACCTTTTCTCCCCCGCTTTCCCCCAGCTGTTCCTTGTCTCCTCCTAACTACCTCGTCACCCCTCTTCCCACCTGTTCCCTTTTTCCCTCTGATTAGACCTCTATATCTCTCTCTGTTTTTGTTCCTGTCCTTGTCGGATTCTTGTTTGTTGTGTTTCATGCCTGAACCAGACTATCGTCATGTTTGCTGTAACCTTGTCCTGTCCTGTCGGAATCTGCCGGTCTATCTGAGCCTACCTATGTTTGGTTATTAAAGAAGCTCTGTTTAAGTTAATTCGCTTTTGGGTCCTCATTCACTCACCGTAACATTAATCAGAAGCCACTGCCAGATATCTGGATTGGGCAGAGTATCCAGTCTTGGCAAGTCGCGCTGTTAAGACACTGATGCTCTTGCAACCACGTACCTATGTGAGAGTGGTATTTCGGCCCTCCCTAGCATGAAAACTAAATACAGGCACAGACTTTGTGTGGAAAATTATTTAAGACTGACACTCTCCAATACAACCAACATTGCAGAGTTATGTGCATCCTTTCAAGCACACCCTTCTCATTATTCACCATTTTCGATAAACAAATAAGGTTTTATATGTAAGATGATTAAATAAAGAGGAAAATTGTTGATCATTATTATACAGGGTCAGAATCACTGGTTTAGTCTGGTTGGTTGTGATCAGGTTCTGTTTGGACACATTTTTCATAGGTTTGTTTGCTCCCTACTTTAGATTAACCATGAGCGCTGACATCGGTGTTGTCACGGGCGTCCTCCTCTTCATCTGAAGAGGAGAGGCGAGAAGGATCGGAGGACCAAAATGCGGCGTGGTATGTGTTCATGATGAAATTGAATAAAGAAAACACTGAACACTGAAACACACTATACAAAACAATAAACAAATAACGACCGTGAAGCTAAATGAGAACTGTGATGACACAAGCAATCAGCCACAAACAAACAGTGAAACCCAGGCTACCTAAGTATGATTCTCAATCAGAGACTGATGACACCTGCCTCTGATTGAGAACCATACTAGGCCGAAACATACAAATCCCCAAATCATAGAAAAACAAACAGACTGCCCACCCCAACTCACGCCCTGACCATACTAAATAAATACAAAACAAAGGAAATAAAGGCCAGAACGTGTTTTATTAGTGATGTCATTCTGCTGCCTCTCAGTTCTCTGAAAAGAGAGAGGGAGGGGACAAACAACATGAAGATAATATTATTTTGTTCATTCTTATTGCTATGGTGGTGAACTACCTCCCAATGCTAATGGTAGCAGCTCTTTACTGGAAGTTGGGATCCAGATTACATCAGGCTTTGATTGTGTCTTTCTTGATGTGGTTACTGGGATTGTGCAGCCCCTCTACTACCTCCATAGGGCTGGAAAACTGCCCTCTATCAGAGGTCTCTCGTGAGGAATTGACTTCCTTTGACAGGGTGGTCATAATGCTCACTACTTTCAGTTACAAAGCTACTACAAATCCTTCATGTACAATGGGAGGACACATTCAGTAATGTAACAGTTGGCGACTAGTGAGATCTGACTAAAGTTATGGAAGTTTCCAACTTTATGCAGAGGATAAAGTGAAAATATCATGTTGTAAACTTCCGTTTATAATCAATAAGTTAGTCCTGTTGACCTTTCATTTCAATTATTTTAAAATATTTTTTTGTGATTTATTGTGATGTTATATGAGTATCTTAGAAATGGCTAACATCCACAGACTTTACAATTGGCTACAAATTGTTTTTCTGCAAGCAGGAGGAGACTGAGCAAGTTTCTGGATCTTCTAGATCGCTATCACTGTTAAATGTAGATCTAAAAATCCTTTAAAACTGCTGCTAGATTATAAACTGCTTATAAATGCTGACCAAACAAGGTTTATCCAACACAGGAAAGGACCAGAAAAATAAATGTACATTTTTTTCATAGAATTTAAACATCCACGAACAAAAATGTATCTGTTTGATAAATTGAAATTTATATAGAATTTTTTTCATTTAAATAAGTGACACATTTGACCTGACCTGATCAGGAATAACTCAGGTCCATATCCATCCCTAACACGTTCCACACAACACGGCATGGTCTCTTCAATCATACTAAAGTGTTGTCATAACCAATAGATCACATTTGCATGTCAGGTGTGGTCCATCAAGTGAGGGGATGGGCAGCATCAGTTTACAGACGGGAGCACTGAGGTGTGTGGTTGAGGATGAGTGGTTCTGTGTTGTATTCCTCAAATATTAACTTGAATTTAACCAATTTAATCATATCCAATGAGTGCCACCTGTACTACTATAATTGATATGAGGATGATACAGCTAACAAAGACTGAGAAAATGTCAGAGGACATTAGAGACACAGAGCTACATTAACCTTTGCATACACATTTTCAAATCAAATCAAATTTTATTTGTCACGTACACATGGTTAGCAGATGTTAATGCGAGTGTAGCGAAATGCTTGTGCTTCAAGTTCCGACAATGCAGTAATAACCAACAAGTAATCTAACTAACAATTCCAAAACTACTGTCTTGTACACAGTGTAAGGGGATAAAGAATATGTACATAAGGATATATGAATGAGTGATGGTACAGATCAGCATAGGCAAGATACAGTAGATGATATCGAGTACAGTATATACATATGAGATGAGTATGTAAACAAAGTGGCATAGTTAAAGTGGCTAGTGATACATGTATTACATAAGGATACAGTCGATGATATAGAGTACAGTATATACGTATGCATATGAGATGAATAATGTAGGGTAAGTAACATTATATAAGGTAGCATTGTTTAAAGTGGCTAGTGATATATTTACATCATTTTCCATCAATTCCCATTATTAAAGTGGCTGGAGTTGAGTCAGTGTCAGTGTGTTGGCAGCAGCCACTCAATGTTAGTGGTGGCTGTTTAACAGCCTGATGGCCTTGAGATAGAAGCTGTTTTTCAGTCTCTCGGTCCCAGCTTTGATGCACCTGTACTGACCTCGCCTTCTGGATGATAGCGGGGTGAACAGGCTGTGGCTCGGGTGGTTGATGTCCTTGATGATCTTTATGTCCTTCCTGTGACATCGGGTGGTGTAGGTGTCCTGGAGGGCAGGTAGTTTGCCCCCGGTGATGCGTTGTGCAGACCTCACTACCCTCTGGAGAGCCTTACGGTTGAGGGCGGAGCAGTTGCCGTACCAGGCGGAGATACAGCCCGCCTGGATGCTCTCGATTGTGCATCTGTAGAAGTTTGTGAGTGCTTTTGGTGACAAGCCAAATTTCTTCAGCCTCCTGAGGTTGAAGAGGCGCTGCTGCGCCTTCTTCACAATGCTGTCTGTGTGAGTGGACGAATTCAGTTTGTCTGTGATGTGTATGCTGAGGAACTTAAAACTTGCTACCCTCTCCACTACTGTTCCATCGATGTGGATAGGGGGGTGTTCCCTCTGCTGTTTCCTGAAGTCCACAATCATCTCCTTAGTTTTGTTGACGTTGAGTGTGAGGTTATTTTCCTGACACCACACTCCGAGGGCCCTCACCTCCTCCCTGTAGGCCGTCTCGTCGTTGTTGGTAATCAAGCCTACCACTGTTGTGTCGTCCGCAAACTTGATGATTGAGTTGGAGGTGTGCGTGGCCACGCAGTCGTGGGTGAACAGGGAGTACAGGAGAGGGCTCAGAACGCACCCTTGTGGGGCCCCAGTGTTGAGGATCAGCGGGGAGGAGATGTTGTTGCCTACCCTCACCACCTGGGGGCGGCCCGTCAGGAAGTCCAGTACCCAGTTGCACAGGGCGGGGTCGAGACCCAGGGTCTCGAGCTTGATGACGAGCTTGGAGGGTACTATGGTGTTGAATGCCGAGCTGTAGTCAATGAACAGCATTCTCACATAGGTATTCCTCTTGTCCAGATGGGTTAGGGCAGTGTGCAGTGTGGTTGAGATTGCATCGTCTGTGGACCTATTTGAGCGGTAAGCAAATTGGAGTGGGTCTAGAGTGTCAGGTAGGGTGGAGGTGATATGGTCCTTGACTAGTCTCTCAAAGCACTTCATGATGACGGAAGTTAGTGCTACGGGGCGGTAGTCGTTTAGCTCAGTTACCTTAGCTTTCTTGGGAACAGGAACAATGGTGGCCCTCTTGAAGCATGTGGGAACAGCAGACTGGTATAGGGATTGATTGAATATGTCCGTAAACACACCGGCCAGCTGGTCTGCGCATGCTCTGAGGGCGCGGCTGGGGATGCCCTCTGGGCCTGCAGCCTTGCGAGGGTTAACACGTTTAAATGTCTTACTCACCTCGGCTGCAGTGAAGGAGAGAACGCATGTTTTCGTTGCAGGCCGTGTCAGTGGCACTGTATTGTCCTCAAAGCGGGCAAAAAAGTTATTTAGTCTGCCTGAGAGCAGGACATCCTGGTCCGTGACTGGGCTGGATTTCTTCCTGTAATCCGTGATTGACTGTAGACCCTGCCACATGCCTCTTGTGTCTGAGCCGTTGAATTGAGATTCTACTTTGTCTCTGTACTGACGCTTAGCTTGTTTGATAGCCTTGCGGAGGGAATAGCTGCACTGTTTGTATTCGGTCATGTTACCAGACACCTTGCCCTGATTAAAAACAGTGGTTCGCGCTTTCAGTTTCACGCGAATGCTGCCATCAATCCACGGTTTCTGGTTAGGGAATGTTTTAATCGTTGCTATGGGAACGACATCTTCAACGCACGTTCTAATGAACTCGCACACCGAATCAGCGTATTCGTCAATGTTGTTGTTATCTGACGCAATACGAAACATGTCCCAGTCCACGTGATGGAAGCAGTCTTGGAGTGTGGAGTCAGCTTGGTCGGACCAGCGTTGGACAGACCTCAGCGTGGGAGCCTCTTGTTTTAGTTTCTGTCTGTAGGCAGGGATCAACAAAATGGAGTCGTGGTCAGCATTTCCGAAAGGGGGGCGGGGCAGGGCCTTATATGCGTCGCGGAAGTTAGAGTAACAATGATCCAAGGTCTTTCCACCCCTGGTTGCGCAATCGATATGCTGATAAAATTTAGGGAGTCTTGTTTTCAGATTAGCCTTGTTAAAATCCCCAGCTACAATGAATGCAGCCTCCGGATAAATGGTTTCCAGTTTGCAAAGAGTCAAATAAAGTTAATTCAGAGCCATCGATGTGTCTGCTTGGGGGGGATATATACGGCTGTGATTATAATCGAAGAGAATTCTCTTGGTAGATAATGCGGTCTACATTTGATTGTGAGGAATTCTAAATCAGGTGAACAGAAGGATTTGAGTTCCTGTATGTTTCTTTCATCACACCATGTCACGTTAGCCATAAGGCATACGCCCCCGCCCCTCTTCTTACCAGAACGATGTTTGTTTCTGTCTGCGCGATGCGTGGAGAAACCCGTTGGCTGCACCGCCTCGGATAGCGTCTCTCCAGTGAGCCACGTTTCCGTGAAGCAAAGAACGTTACAGTCTCTGATGTCCCTCTGGAATGCTACCCTTGCTCGGATTTCATCAACCTTGTTGTCAAGAGACTGGACATTGGCAAGAAGAATGCTAGGGAGTGGTGCACGGTGTGCCCGTCTCCGGAGTCTGACCAGAAGACCGCCTCGTTTCCCTCTTTTTCGTTTTTTTGGGTCGCTGCATGGGATCCGCTCCGTTGTCCTGTTTGTAAGGCAGAACACAGGATCTGCGTCGCGAAAAACATATTCTTGGTCGTACTGATGGTGAGTTGACGCTGATCTTATATTCAGTAGTTCTTCTCGACTGTATGTAATGAAACCTAAGATTTTTTTGGTCTCTTTAGTAAGCCTTGTATACTATTTGATAAAAAAATATATATTTCTTTGAGCATTTCAAGAACATACTATATTATTTTTGCCAAGCATTTTCATCGGAAAGTTCAGACATTGATAGTCTGAATGATGTCTTTAATAGGAAGAGTAAACATGACGGTGTTGTTATTGTTACCTAATGTCATGATCGTCGTAATGATTAGACCAAGGCGCAGCGTGCATAGAGTTCCACATAATTTTTATAAACCGAAACTCATCGAACAAACAACCAAACTAAACATGAAGCTGCTGTTGTGCACTCAGGCAACTAAATGTAGACAAGATCCCACAACAGAAAGTGGGAAATAGGGCTGCCTAAGTATGATTCCCAATCAGAGACAACGATAGACAGCTGCCTCTGATTGGGAAACACACTCTACCACAAACAAAGAAATAGACAACATAGAATGCCCACCCCAAATCACACCCTGACCTAACCAAATAGAGAAATAAAAAAGCTCTCTCCCCCCACCCTAAAGGTGCAGAATCCCGGCCACAAACCTGAACCTATAGGGGAGGGTCCGGGTGGTTATCTACCCACGGTGGCGGCTCCGGATTGTCGCTGGAGACCCCGGAATGGGGACCGTCGCTGGAGACCCCGGACTGGGGACCGTCGTTGGAGGCTCCGGACTGTGGACCGTCTTTGGAGGTTCTGGACTGAGGACCGTCTTTGGAGGTTCCACGTTACAGGTGTCACCGGGCTGATGACATGCACCTCAGAACGAGTGCGGGGAGGAGGCACAGGACGGACTGGACTTTGGAGGCGCACTGGAGGTCTGGAGCGTAGAGCTGGCACAATGCTCACTTTAGCTCAACAAGTGCGGGGCGCTGGCACAAGACGCACTGGGCTGTGAAGTCGCACTGCGGATACAGCGCGTAAAGCCGGCGCAGAATATCCTGGTCCGAAGAGGTGTACTGGAGACCAGGAGCACTGAGCCGGCACAACCCGTCCTGGCTGGATGCCCACTCTAGCGCGGCAAATGCGGAGAGTTGGAACAGAGTGTACCTGGCTATGAATGCGCACTAGATACACTGTGCGCATCACTGCATAACACGGTGCCTGACCAGTCAAACGCACCCAACGGTAAGAACGGGGAGTTGGCTCAGGTCTAAACCATGACTCTGCCAATTCCCCGTGTTCTCCCCTCCTAAAACCTTTTTGGGGCTGCCTCTTGTGCTTGCCTCGTTGGTATAACTACTCTTAACGTCGCTGTTCTGCTTTCGCTGCCTCTATTTCCTCCTTCGGACGGCGATACTCCCCAGCCTGCGTCCAGGGTCCTTTACCATCCAGAATCTCCTCCCAAGTCCACTCCTCCTGTACACACTGCTTGGTCCATTTTTGGTGGGATCTTCTGTCACGATCGTCGTAATGATTAGACCAAGGCGCAGCGTGCATAGAGTTCCACGTGATTTTTATGAACTGAAACTCATCGAACAAAACAACAAACAACCAAACGAAACGTGAAGCCACTGTTGTGCACTCAGGCGACTAAATGTAGACAAGATCCCACAACAGAAAGTGGGAAAAAGGGCTGCCTAAGTATGATTTCCAATCAGAGACAACGATAGACAGCTGCCTCTGATTGGGAACCATACTCGGTAAAGAAATAGACAACATAGAATGCACACCCCAAATCACACTTTGACCTAACCAAATAGAGAAATAAAACGTCTCACTAAGGTCAGGGCGTGACACCTAAATCTCTCAATTCAATTAAAATCAAGGATTTATTGGCATGGGAAACATATGTTAACATAAAACTTGAGTCATTGTCATACATGGGCACCTTTGTTTTTAAGTCTTGGATTTCTAATCCTCTAATATTGTTATTGGATCTGATTTTAATAGCAAGCATGTCGATGGCTATCATGAATAGATATGGTGACAGCGGACACCCTTGTTTAACTCCTCTTGACAATTCAAAACTCCCTGAGAAGAAGCCGTTATTTACTATTTTACACCTGGGTTTGCTATACATTATTTTTACCGATTTTATAAGAGAATTGCCGAAAGTGAAAAAAATCCAGGCATTTATAAATAAAATCCAGTCTTACTTTATCAAATGCCTTTTCAAAATCCACTATAAATACCTGTCCTGGCTTCTTATGTTTCATGATGTTCTATTATTTCTAGTAGTTATCGTATATTATCTCCAATGTATTGTTCATGTAAAAAACCTGTCTGATCAGGGTGAACAATACCTGGTAAAACCCTTTTAATTCTGAGTGCTATGCATTTTGCATCACAACATTGAAGTGTAAGGGACCTCCAGTTTTTTAGATCGACCAGGTCTTTATATTTGCCATCTGGGTCTTGTTTTAATAAAAGAGAAATCAGACCTTCCTGCTGAGTATTCGACAGATTTCCATACCCAACTATAACATTTTACGTCAAGATAGAACTGCCAAAGGGGGAGGAGTTGCAGTCTACTGCAGAGATAGCCTGCAAAGTAATGTCATACATTCCAGGTCCATACCAAAACAGTTCAAACTACTAATTTGAAAAATGACTCTCCAGAAATAAGTCTCTCACTGTTGCCACCTGCTACCGACCCCCCTCAGCTCCCAGCTGTGCCCTGGACACCATTTGTGAATTGATCGCCCCCCATCTAGCTTCAGAGTTTGTTCTGTTAGGTGACCTAAACTGGGATATGCTTAACACCCCGGCAGTCCTACAATCTAAGCTAGATGCCCTCAATCTCACACAAATCATCAAGGAACCCACCAGGTACAACCCTAAATCTGTAAACAAGGGCACCCTCATAGACGTCATCCTGACCAACTGGCCCTCCAAGTACACCTCCACTGTCTTCAACCAGGATCTCAGCGATCACTGCCTCATTGCCTGTATCCGCTACGGATCCGCAGTCAAACGACCACCCCTCATCATTGTCAAACGCTCCCTAAAACACTTCTGCGAGCAGGCCTTTCTAATCGACCTGGCCTGGGTATCCTGGAAGGATATTGACCTCATCCCGTCAGTTGAGGATGCCTGGTCATTCTTTAAAAGTAACTTCCTCACCATTTTAGATAAGCATGCTCCGTTCAAAAAATGCAGAACTAAGAACAGATATAGCCCTTGGTTCACTCCAGATCTGACTGCCCTCGACCAGCACAAAAGCATCCTGTGGCGGACTGCAAAAGCATAGAATAGTCCCTGCGATATGCAACTGCTCAGGGAAGTCAGGAACCAATACACGCAGTCAGTCAGAAAAGCAAAGGCCAGCTTCTTCAGGCAGAAATTTGCATCCTGTAGCTCTAACTTGAAAAAGTTCTGGGACACTGAAGTCCATGGAGAACAAGAGCACCTCCTCCCAGCTGTCCACTGCACTGAGGCTAGGTAACACGGTCACCACCGATAAATCCATGATTATCGAAAACTTCAACAACATTTCTCAACGGCTGGCCATGCCTTCCTCCTGGCTACTCCAAACTCGGCCAACAGCTCACCCCCCCCCCCCCGCAGCTACTCGCCCAAGCCTCTCCAGGTTCTCCTTTACCCAAATCCAGATAGCAGATGTTCTGAAAGAGCTGCAAAACCTGGACCCGTACAAATCAGCTGGGCTCTATTTCTGAAACTATCCGCTGCCATTGTCGCAACCCCTATTACCAGCCTGTTCAACCTCTCTTTCATATCATCTGAGATCCCTAAGGATTGGAAAGCTGCCGCAGTCATCCCAAACTGTCACAGACCTATATCCATCCTGCCCTGCCTATCTAAGGTCTTCAAATGCCAAGTCAACAAACAGGTCACAGACCATCTCGAATCCCACCGTACCTTCTCCGCTGTGCAATCTGGTTTCCCGAGCCAGTCACGGGTGTACCTCAGCCACGCTCAAGGTACTAAACGATATCTTAACCGCCATCGATAAAAGACAGTACTGTGCAGCCGTCTTCATCGACCTTGCCAAGGCTTTCGACTCTGTCAATCACCATATTCTTATCGGCAGACTCAGTAGCCTCGGTTTATCTGATGACTGCCTTGCCAGGTTCACCAACTACTTTGCAGACAGTTCAGTGTGTCAAATCGGAGGGCATGCTGTCCGGTCCTCTGGCAGTCTCTATGGGGGTGCCACAGGGTTAAATTCTCGGGCCGACTCTTTTCTCTGTATATATCAATGATGTAGCTCTTGCTGCGGGCGATTCCCTAATCCACCTCTACGCAGATGACACCATTCTGTATACTTCCGGCCCGTCATTGGACACTATGCTATCTAACCTCCAAACGAGCTTCAATGCCATACAACACTCCTTCCGTGGCCGCCAACTGCTCTTAAAGGCTAGTAAAACCAAATGCATGCTTTTCAACCGTTCGCTGCCTGCACGCCCGACTAGCATCACCACCCTGGATGGTTCCGACCTAGAATATGTGGACATCTATAAGTACCCAGGTGTCTGGCTAGACTGTACACTCTCCTTCCAGACTCATATCAAACATCTCCAATCTAAAATAAAATCTACAGTCGGCTTTCTGTTCCGCAACAAAGCCTCCTTCACTCACGCCGCCAAACTTACCCTAGTAAAACTGACTATCCTACCGATCCTTGACTTCGGCGATGTCATCTACAAAATAGCTTCCAACACTCTACTCAGCAAACTGGATGCAGTTTATCACAGTGCCATCCGTTTTGTTATTAAAGCACCTTATACCACCCACCACTGCGACCTGTATGCTCTAGTTGGCTGGCCCTCGCTACATATTCGTCGCCAGACCTACTGGCTCCAGGTCATCTACAAGTCCATGCTAGGTAAAGCTCCGCCTTATCTCAGTTCACTGGTCACGATGGCAACACCCACCCGTAGCACGCGCTCCAGCAGGTGTATCTCACTGATCATCCCTAAAGCCAACACCTCATTTGGCCGCCTTTCGTTCCAGTTCTCTGCTGCCTGTGACTGGAACGAATTGCAAAAATCACTGAAGTTGAAGACTTTTATCTCCCTCACCAATTTCAAACATCTGCTATCTGAGCAGCTAACCGATCACTGCAGCTGTACATAGTCTATCGGTAAATAGCCCACCCAATTTTACCTACCTCATCCCCATACTGTTTTTATTTATTTACTTTTCTGCTCTTTTGCACACCAATATCTCTACCTGTACATGACCATCTGATAATTTATCACTCCAGTGTTAATCTGCAAAATTGTAATTATTCGCCTACCTCCTCATGCCTTTTGCACACAATGTATATAGACTCTCTTTTTTTCTACTGTGTTATTGACTTGTTTATTGTTTACTCCATGTGTAACTCTGTGTTGTCTGTTCACACTGCTATGCTTTATCTTGGCCAGGTCGCAGTTGCAAATGAGAACTTGTTCTCAACTAACCTACCTGGTTAAATAAAGGTGAAATAAATAAATAATTAAAAGTTAAAAACAATCTAACAATGGAGCTTTTAGTATATCAAAAAATACTTGATATACCTCTACCGGTATGCCATCAAGCCATTTCCAACTACTTTTGTAATACAACTTTAGGTATTTTTTAATGTAAATAATTGATCAAATTGAAGACGGGATGATCTGTGTTTAATACAGGAGGAAAACAAACTGTAGCTACCTTTCTGGTCACTCACATCTATCTAACAGTACACTTCAACTTACCCTCGTTCATGATGGTCGTACTTCTTCATTACACAAAGGAAAAACCTCAACCAATTTCTAAAGACTGTTGACATCCAGTGGAAGCGATAGGAACTGCAAGAAGGTCCCTTGGAAATCTGGATTCCCAATTAAAAACCATTGAAAAGAGAATGACCTCAACAAAAAAAAAACAATCTGAATGGTTTGTCCTCGGGCTTTCAACTGCTAAAAAAGTTATTTTATATTCACAGACATGATTCAAACAGTTTTAGAAACTTCAGAGTGTTTCCTATCCAAATCTATTAATAATATGCATATCGTATCTTCTGGAGATGAGTAGCAGGCAGTTGAATTTGGGCATGCATTTCATCCGGACGTGAAAATACTGCCCCCTGTCACCAGTTAACATCATCATACTCTTTGAGTTGCTTTGTCCATGAGACAGGGAGTCTCAGGTAAGTTTGTTGAGTCTTCTCTTGTTGAGTTCTCTCTTTTTTGACTTGTAAAATAACAACATAATTGGACAATGCTATGGATACCCACATTCTCAACTTAAACTGCTGACTGAACCAAGATTTGTTGAAGGCAATGGTATTGCTGTTGTAATTAATTGTGTAGTTTTTGGTACCAGTAGTTAGGAATATGGCAAACACCTTATTTTTTTTTCTTGGAGACAAACTGTGAGTCAGTGAGGGTAGTGAAAGGGAACGAGCCAGGGAGAGAGACCTCAGATGACCGTGTCACAGCCACGGGCAGGACCAGATGTCAACCTTGTTGCCTGCATCACCAGTATAGGGGACAGTGGCACAGCCACGGCGGGACCAGGTGTCAACCTTGTTGCCAGCTGCACCAGTATAGGGGACAGTGGCACAGCCACGGCAGGACCAGGTGTCAACCTTGTTGCCTGCAGCACCAGTATAGGGGACAGTGGCACAGCCACGGCAGGGCCAGGTGTCAACCTTGTTGCCTGCAGCACCCGTATAGGGTTGGTTGAGGTTTTTCCTTAGGGCAGAAGAGGATGATCCCATTTACTGAAGTAGTTAACAGAGCATACCACAGTGTACACAGTCCCAAAAGCACATAATTAAATTCTTAACATCATGGCCAATACAGTCATTTGAGGCATTGCAGCTCAGGTTAGGTCACTTCAGATTGCACAATTTTCAGTATTCTTGATGGTACTAAAGATGTCTCTGGCGCTGAACAGGAGAGTGTCTGAGAGTGTCTGCCTGTGTTATGTTGACCATGACGTTGCCCTTCACAAGGAGTTTATTGGGCTATACACGGTGTCAGAGACAACAGATGAGGGCATTGCGAAAGTGGCAACTGATGTGTTGTTGAGGCACAATTTGCCTATGTCTGGCTTACGTGGGCAGAGTTACGGTGCCTCAAACATGGCAGGAAAATACACAGGTGCACAGGCAATTGTGAGAAGGCAATTTCACAACAAATACCCCTGTAGCAGCAGTGGAGAGGCAGCAGAGGTCTTCAGGAGGCTTCCAGTGGAGGTGCGCGGGTTGTTTGACCAATTTGAAGTGCTGATCAGAATTTTGTTTGTGGTGCCAGTGTCTTCATGTGAGGCTGAGAAGAGTTTCAGTGCACTCCGCAGGTTTAAGACTTGGCTACGGTCTAGCATGGGCGTAGTTGTCTCAAGCGGAAATATTTCTGCCAGCAATGTTTTGGATCCATTGAAACCCGCAAATGTAAGTTTGGTTCTTTTGTTCATTAGTTCAGTAGTGTGTATAGCAGAGGTTCTCAACATTTTTGGGGTACTGGAACCCCTGCATATGTTCACCAAAGGCAGGCAAGGGTTTGAGCGGTCCTCTGTGACCCACACCCAATCTATATTATATGTAAAGTTATTGGAAACCTTGTGTTACTGAATACATTCATTACACTTTTTTTATTTCACGGACCCCTTGCAATTACACCAGGGACACGTAGGGGTCCACAGACCCCTGTTTGAGAACCCCTGCTGTGAAGACGGATATTTGTTCTTTTGTTTAGTAGTTTTCCGTTTTTAGTACATGACAGTACATTTAATAATTGTTTATTTGATGTTATTTGCATTACAATTACATACTTTGTGTGACATACTTGTCCATAGCTGTTGTTTCAAGAGTTGACACACTGAATGAACAATAAATAAGTATTTTTTGAAGGATATTTTTTATTTATTTGGGTTATTCATTGAAGAAGTTATTTCGCTTTTAGAACTGTACTTATTTTTTATCTGTTTGTTCTTGTTAAGCTATTGTAGTAGACTCAGGCCAGTGGCAGATATTTAATGACTATATAAATATATCAGAAAAAATCTAATAGAAAGTTCAAATCAATACTGAGACCAACTTTGTGATGGTTCTCTATGGAGATCATTTTAGATGAGATCGCAGCATGCTCATTGTATTTCCGAAAACTGCACTCATACACAGTGTACAGTACCATTTCCACCTACTGGCCTTTCTTGGTTTTGCTGGTTGCAAATACAAACACCTGCAAACATACTGGACTGATAAGGAACACTGCTATAACTATTATTATTAGTAGTACTTTAACGATTTAAACATTTTAACAAGTTGGGACAACCCTTAAATTAACTACCTATCAGTTATCCATTAGCAGTAATTATGGTTCCTCAATATACATTTAACATATTACAACGTAGACTGTGTTACAGCACTACCTTTGGTGTCCCCCTCAGAAATTGCTCTTGAGAAAATGTCATGTAATGTTACCCTCCAAAGTTGATGTCAGATTTCCGCACCTGCTCTTATGGCAAAGGTCCACTGACTTCAGAATTGACATCAGATTTGTTTTCTGTAAGCAGGAGGAGGCTGAGCAACACTGTGGATCTTACAGTGTAGACAACGATCACTGTTAAATATAGATCTCAAAATCAATTTTAAACTGCTATTATATTTTTCACTGTTTGTACACGCTAACCAAAAAGGGTTTACTCAACAGAGGAAAGGACCAGAAACTATTTCATATAATTGATACATCTAAGAAAGAAAATGTGCCCATTTGTTTGAATGTAGTTCTAATATATCATGAACACATTGTATTTTCAATTTTTATTTCAGAAACAGACTGTTTGATATATTTGCAGATAAACGTGTGGTATAATTACTATTTCATAAATAAAATGACCATTCCATCTTTTTTGGGGGTGTATTGTTTAAGACAATGGTATTACTAGAATTATTACTCTTTAGATTTTCCCTCCATTATCTTATTTTCAATAAAGTCTGAAGCTGAGTACACACTTTTGTTTAACAATACAGGCATCATTTAAATAACTTACACATTTGACTTGACCTGGTCAGGAATAACTCAGAGCCCTATCCATCGACAACACGTTCCATACAGCATGGAACATTCTCTATAATCATACTTAAGTGTTGTCATAACCAATGGATAACATTTGCTTGTCAGGTGTTTTGACATTTTTATTGTGAATGTGATGACATGCTATTTATCGAGTGATTAATTTAATCTTGTAACCATTAAATCAGTAACCTGGGGCTCCAAGGAAAAAGTTTATTGAATGAGTTGCCCTTTCCCGAATTGACTAAAAGAATACCAGAATATCGATTTCATAGCAGTCATTAAGTAATTAATTTCATCAGTCTCCTTCTGAACGTCACATAATTCGTAAATCTGCACAAACCCAGGTCTCAATAAATCATTCCGTACCACACAAATTGTGTTGATTATTTGTTTACTAACGAGCTAAATTATAATAGAAGACACACATAAACAATCTAGGTTATTGGTTAGAACTTAATACACTGGCAACAGTCCCCTATCTGACCAGCACAGTATGACACGAGTTACACAAGATGGAGGTTTAAAGAAAGATAGAGAGAGGGAGAGAGAGAGAATGCTCACGAGAGAAAAGCACACTTGGATACATTTGTAACCGGCTAAGTTTAGCCCTAACACCTTGCACTGAACTTCCACTCTTATGGGTCAGAGTTATAATGAATGTATTTACTTATTGAAGGTCTCTGTTTGGGTATCTTTCGTGGACCGAGTTCCGCTTATTGGGATAGGTTTGGCCGATGGACTATTCTTCCGGTGGCCTTCCGACAACTCCTTCGTTACCTGGTGTAAGTCTGATTGTCCACACGATGTCACAAAGTCCTTTCTCTTGGTTGTCTGTTTCCTTGCACTCGTTCTGTGAGAGTAGTCTTCTTAGGAGGATAATCATCCGTGTCGATGCTTCTAGCTTGGGTAGGAAGGCCGTGTAGACAACAGATGATTTGAAGGGAATAACCGGTTGGTTCTTCTTAAATACAGTAATCAACCGTAGCCTAGATGGTTAAGAGGTTCCTTTGTCTACTTCCTCGTGTTGCGTTTTGGGATCACTACTAGTCGTGAACCTCGGCTGCAGCGCGTGGTAAACTTAGTCTGCATATAAATTCTAAAGTCACATGTTTTATACCTCTGGGTCACAAAGGGGCATTTCCGTCTTCATAACCTGCTCCCTGGGTTCCGCGGGGTGTAGCTCAATACAAGGCAGGGTATGAGAACTTACTAGGGTCTCGTTTAGACTAAAATCACAGCTCATCATCACAAAAACATTCTCTTTGATCTGGATATTTTCCACAAAAAGCACAGTATGGCAAGATCATGTACATATTATGAAAACTCTTCATGTTACTGTTTTCATGATAATGTCAGCATTTAACTTTTAATAAGATAACAAAAGTGACATTCATTTTCATAATCCATCTATCAGTGTTACCACTATTTTGGCTGATTAAATATAATGTCCCAAAGTCCATTTACTGCATGTTACAGTTCTGAGGTAGGTTCTCCATAAGACCTACACAGACATTCCAGTCCCAAACACTGAAGGACAAAGGATTCGTCTGCTGCCTTAAGATTTACAATGGCTTGGGGTGTCATAACCCTCCCCACCAATCCCTCTCTACCCCTCCCCCTCTGCGGGACTGAGAGATATTTCTGTAGAGCTGTGATACATGGTAACCTGATCCTCACAGGCCAGTCATGACACAGGTGTGGTCCATCAAGTGAGGTGATGGCCAGCATCAGTTTACAGACAGGAGTGACTGGGGTGTGTGGGTGAGTGGTTGTGTGTTGTATTCCTCAGATATGAAAATATATTAAATTGAATTAATCACTTCCATTGATTTACCGCCCATAGGGCAGAGTGCCACTAGAACTACTATAATATGTGAAGAGGCTACAGCTAACAAAGACTGAGCAAATGTGAGAGGACACTTAATTAACCTTTGCATACACAATTTGGTCTCCTTAGAATTCGATATCTACAGAAAGCCTTGTGTACAACATGATAAAAACATGTTTGTTTATTCTAGCATGTCAAGAAAATATGTTATTTTTGGATAGCATTTAGAAACAAGTAGCGGTAGCAACACATCCTCATCTATCATATTTATAGGTGTGGTTCCTGTCACACTGAGTAGGATATTTGCATGGCATGAGGTCCTTGGGTGTAGCTGCAGAGCTTGGCAATGTGATATGCCACACAGGTGTGTTCGCAGGTATTTGATTTAGCCTATAGATTTACCAAGCTCAGTTCCAAGGAGAGACACAGTCGTAAAAAGACCTTGAAGACACAACCCACCAATCACAGACTTCAGGTTGGTTGGCGCAATTTAATCTCTGAGATTAGCAGTGTAACTGAATTAAGTGCCTTTGACATGAAGAGTTAACATAGTGATGTTCTTGTCACATCTGTCTGTCTCTCTCTCTTTCTCCCTCTCTCTCTCTCTGCTGCTGTGATCATTGAAACTTCCAAAATGAGGTTTGAATTTTTTTTTTTTAAATGGCCTCCTCCAACCATTCCTCTGTCCTCTCTGCCTATCTGGAATTTAATTACGCTTTCGCCACATCCTGCTATGCAGTCAACCTCATCCTGAGTCTACCCACCAATGTCTACGTCCTGTGGCTGATACTGACCGGAGCCGGAGGGACGGTGGCCTCAGAGTTCTTCGCTCTCAACTTGGCTGTATCTGAGATCCTCTACTGCCTGTGTGCTGTCTTTGTCTTTGTCTACATACACCTCCCTATTCCCCCTATATCAACTGTAATTTCATTCTTTAATGGTTTTATATACCACGGCCGCCCCCTGTTCCAGTGCTGTATATGTTTTGAGCGCTACCTGGCAGTTGTCCACCCTGTGGTCTTCCTGAAGTACAGACCCCTGAGGTACAAGGTGGGGTGCTCTGGATTGGTTTGCCTGGTTTTGTTTGGGTTCGGTTTAACTTCTACGATTGTAAAAGACCACCAAATTTACAGATATGTGTATGTGGGTGAAGTTCTGGTCTTACTTTTATTTATGTTATTCTGCTGCCTGTCAGTTCTCAGGGCTCTGAAACAGCCTGGGCCGGGGGAAGGGGAGAGAGAGCGGGAGGGGACAAATAACATGAAGATGAGGGCGTTTAAGATCATTTTGATAACCTTGGTGTCTATGATGACAAACTACCTTCCATGGCTAGTGGTTTTACCTTTTAATGAAATCTTAGATCTACGTCATTTTTTTTATGCCAGATATGTGTGTATCTACATCAGTGTGGTCTGTGGGTTTGTGCAGCCCCTCCTCTACCTCCACCGGGCTGGGAAACTGCCCTTTATCAAAGGTCTCTGAGTGAGAGTTTATATTCCCAGATTCATCAGATACAGAGGGCCAATTGTAACCTGTTTACAACTGTTATGTGATAGCTTGTAAAGAGGTTGGTAGTTGTAGATGCACTGGCAAAATATGTTTTTGTTTAGTTTTGCAATATTCTGGTAACTTGACCTAAAAGGTTCTCCAGAAATCCTGGTCAGAAGATTCCAGTAATCAGGAGGAAGGAAATCCAGAATTTTTCATTCCTAGGTTTGATTCATTACCTTTCATCTGGGAAGATTGCTTATCAATCTTCTTGCTAGTGCTTCACATTGTGTCTTTGTGTTTAATAGTGAGATAGGACTAGAAGGCCCACATAATTTTTTTTTTGTTTTTAAATATTTAATAAATGTTTGTGTTGAACTATTCATGTCTTTTACTTTTTGTAGAGCATTAGTTTTTTTAAACTCTTAGCGGTCTTTGCATGCACATTTGGGACTCTAAGATAGGTTTGAGTCCAGTCAGAGTAAACAGGCTATTTGCATGTCAGGTCAAGGGAAATATGATATACGACTGCAGGCAGGGGGTCAGACACTCCTCTTTTTGGTGCTCTGGTCTGTGTCCAAAATGGCACCCTATACCATATAAAAGGGCTCTTGTCAGAAGATGTGCACTATATAGGGAATGTGGAGACATTTTGGACGCACATTGATTAAATAATCAGTGTGACGTAACACACAGGTGGGGCAGGGAAGAGTCGGGTAAAGCAGAGATTTGGATCAGGTCCAGCGTCTGTGACAAGCACAACCGCAACACACCCCAGGGGACAGGGACGCTGCATCAATACAGGTTACCAAAAAGTTTTTTTTTTCGTTACAATTTGAATTTAAACCACAATTGAATAAAAACAAACTGTTGTAAAATATATTATTAAGAATTTTATCTCCACTTAATCACAAGCAACTTTTACCAGTTGAATGTAGACAAAATATAATACTTTTCTGGACACTAGATTGTCAAACTTAATATTTTAGTTTCATTTTGATATTCCAGGACAGGAATAACTCAGGGCAGATTGTGGATGAATACTTTTTTCTTCTTTCTATCTGTAAAATGCTTAAGAATGCCTTTTTGACCATTTTTTTTAAAGAAAAGTTTATACAGAATAAAAAATGTACAACATATCAGTAAATCCCCATGGACAAGTCTCTGGAATATATTGAAGAATAGCCACACAATGTCGTTTATGCAGATGCTTCTGAAACTGAGAAAAGTGACTTGGCGTGATGGAAGAGTTTGACGTTCGGGAAATGGCTACGACACGACAAACACATTTTTAGACCCAATCGCCATCTCATCAAACAAAGTTACTACATACAGTAAAGTCCAGTGTGTTCCATTCTTTGTGAAATGGGCATTTAAATTTTGTGCAATTCGATGTAGTGAGCTTTGGAATTATGGATGCATGTACATTTTAAAGTGGTTCATATTCATGAAATTCTTACGACACTGGTATGATAAATGAATGAAAATATACATTTTTTTCAAGACTTTGACATTTTTATGTTTATTTAGGGCAATACGTGAAGATTATTAAAGAGCAATGATAGTAGCAAGAGCAGTGTTCGGGTTTCTTCATTGTTCTCATGTTACTTTTTGAAAATACTAATATTAACGGACCACATGTCACGCCATGACATGGGCTTTTTATGTCTCTATTTTGGTTTGGTCAGGGCTTGATTTGGGTGGGCATTCTATGTTATTTTTTCTATGTTTTTTGTATTTCTTTGTTTTGGCCAGGTATGGTCTCAATCAGGGACAGCTGTCTATCGTTGTAGTTAATTTCTGTTTAGTGTTTTGCACCTTACAGGACTGTTTCGGTTATTCTGTTTTAGTGTTCCGTTCCAATAAAAAGCATGAACACTTACCACGCTGCGCTTTGGTCTGATGATTCCTCTTCCTCAGACGACGAATACCGTTACACCACAATACCAACAAATCTCAACATTCAAAGGTAGATGCAAAAATGTAATTTTAGCCGTAAATCTTAATATTGGAATATTCAAATGTTGACTACAGTATGACATTATATACATGTATTTGTCTGTCGTGTCTTTGATCATATAGTTGGAGTAAAGGAGGTGTTTCAAGTGACAACTTGATGATCATCTTCTCTTGTTGCATTTGTGTGTTTCTGATCTGATCATGTCTCTCTTCTCCCTAAACCAGGATGTGTCCCAAATGGCACACTATTCACTACAGCATTTATTCCCAAACTGCCGGGGGTACTCCATGTGATTCACATTTTTTTTCTTTCACATTTTCACACACTCATTCTTAAGTTTAATAAATGTATCATATAGTGTGTGTGTGGCAGGCTTACAATGATGGCAAAAAACAACATTTGAGAGTGCACTGACCCTGGTGCTAGAAGGGTACCGGGTTTCACGGGTGTGACTGATGTGACTGTGGGGGAGCTGCAGACTGTGGTTTTGGGAAGCCTGTAGGAACAACTTGAGCAGCCATCATATTGTGAGTAAAATCGCCACTTCCTTTCTCGATCTGCGCAAGATGGGCTTTCTTCAGTGCAGTGTCTAGTCCTCCTTTCACACTCTTCCATCTCCCTCTGGTATTGTCTTTACCATTCCGTGGCTTGTCTGACCTCTTTTAGATTTTTACTTTCGTCCACATCATCTGTTTCCATTGTCTCTTTAAAGTTATCAGCAATCAGCACCTGCAGATCTTCTATCAACTTACTATTTTCCAGCCTTCCTTCTTCTCTCTTTCTTTCTTCCCTTTCTCTCTGGTCTCTGAATAGCCCGACAGGATGCTCTCGATTGTGCATCTGTAGAAGTTTGTGAGTGCTTTTATGACAAGCTGAATTTCTTCAGCCTCCTGAGGTTGCTGCGCCTTCTTCACGACGCTGTCTGTGTGGGTGGACAATAGTGGGTGTTGTATCAGTTTTAACCCCCCCCCCCCCCCCCCCCCCCCCATTCAGCTGAAAAGGTGGCGCGGGGAATTCAAAAATATTATTTAGAAATATTTAACTTTCACACATTAACAAGTCCAATACAGCAACTGAAAGATAAACATCTTGTTGATCTACCCATCATGTCTTACAGCGAAAACACAACATATATTTATGTTAGACCACCACCAAAAAAAAAAAAACACAGCCATTTTTCCCAGCCAAAGATAGTCACAAAAGCAGAATTAGAGATAAGATGAATCACTAACCTTTTGATAATCTTCATCAGATGACACTCATATGACATGTTACACAATACATTTATGTTTTGTTCAATAATATGCATATTTATATCCACAAATCTCGGTTTACATTGACGCCATGTTGAGAAATGCCTCCAAAATATCCGGAGGAATTACAGAAAGTTACGCCAGATAACAGAAATACTCATCATAAACTTTGACTAAAGATACATGTTCTACATATAATTAAAGATACACTGGTTCTTAATGCAATCGCTGTATCAGATTTCTTTTAAACGTTACGAAAAAGCCTACCATACAATAATCTGAGACAGCGCTCAGACGTAAATATATTTCTCTGCCATGTTGGAGTTAACAGAAATACGAAATTACATCATAAATATTCCTTTACCTTTGATGATCTTTCATCAGAATGCAGTGCAAGGAGTCCTAGTTCCACAATAAACTGTTGTTTTGTTCCATAATGTCCAATACTAGTGTCCAATTAGCTGCATTTGCTAGCACTTTCAGCTCACGTGCCCAAAAGCTGACGCTGGTCCAGGAGAACTCAGACGAAAACTTCAAAAAGATATATTCCAGGTCGAATAAACTGGTCAAACTAAGTAGAGAATCAATCTTCAGGATGCTATTTTCATATATATCCAATAACGTTCCAACCGGAGCATACGTTTTCATCTGCAGCCAAATGGAACGATGGTGACATCCACAGAGAAATGCGCCACAGGGAAATTGCATTCTGCCAGGACAGTGACTATTTCCCCTCCCATTCGGTCAAAGTTCACACCAGAGTCTACATTCTACTGAATGAGGACATCTAGTGTAAGGCTTAGGAAGTGCTAACAGATCCATATCTTATTTGGAAGGGAAGAGGCGATGACTTAAAATTAGACACGCTTTCAGAATTTCACTTCCTGTTTGGAAGATTGCCTGGCCTATGAGTTCTGTTATACTCACAGACATAATTCAAAAAGTTTTAGAAACTTCAGAGTGTTTTCTATCCAATAGTAATAATAATATGCATATATTAGCAATCTAGGACAGAGTAGGATGCAGTTCACTATGGGCACGCAATTCATCCAGAGTGAAAATAATGCCCCCTATCCCCAACAAGATTTATTAACTATATCCTCCATTGTCTTCTCATATGCCCATAAAACACAACCTTCTCTCCACCAATTCCACTTAAAAGGCTCCTTAAAAACTTCTTATGGTATAGGGTACTCTTGCGTCCCACTTGGCCAAAAGCCAGGGAAAATGCAGCGCGGCAAATTCAAATAAAATTCTATAAAAATCAAACTTTCATTAAATCACACATGTAAGATACTAAATTAAAGCTACACTCGTTGTGAACTCCAGCCAACATGTCATATTTTAAAAAGGCTTTTCGGCGAAAGCATAAGAAGCTATTATCTGATGATAGCACAACAGTAAACAAAGAGAGTAGCATATTTCAACCCTGCAGGCGCTACACAAAACACAGAAATAAAATATAAAACATGCCTTACCTTTGACAAGCTTCTTTTGTTGGCATTCCAATATGTCCCATAAACATCACAATTTGTCCTTTTGTTCGATTAATTCTGTCCATATATATCCAAACTGTCAATTTATTTGGCGCGTTTGATTCAGAAAAAAACAGCTTCCAAATTGCGCAACGTCACTACAACATTTTTCAAAAGTTGCCTGTAAACTTTGCCAAAACATTTCAAACTACGTTTGTAATACAAGTTTAGGTATTTATAAACGTTAATAATCGATCAAATTGAAGACGGGTCTATCTGTGTTCAATACAGGAAGACAACAAACCAAGCTACTTTTCAAGTCTTGCGCAACTCTCAACAGTGTTACGCAGTTCCTAGATGGCCGTACTTCTTCATTACACAAATGAATAACCTCAACCAAATTCCAAAGACTGCTGACATCCAGTGGAAGTGGTAAGTACTGAAAACAAGAAATATCGTTTCCCAATGAGAACTCACTGAACAGACAGAGACCTAATAAAAGGCGGAGGTAGCGGTCCTGCTGCTGGGTTGTTGCCCTCCTACGGCCTCCTCCACATCTCCTGATGTACTGGCCTGTCTCCTGGTAGCGCCTCCATGCTCTGGACACTATGCTGACAGACACAGCAAACCTTCTTGCCACAGCTGCATTGATGTGCCATCCTGGATGAGCTGCACTACCTGAGCCACTTGTGTGAGTTGTAGACTCTGTCTCATGCTACCCCTAGAGTGAAAGCACCGCCAGCATTCAAAAGTGACCAAACCTCAGCCAGGAAGCATAGGAACTGAGAAGTGGTCTGTGGTCACCACCTGCAGAACCACTCCTTTATTGGGGGATGTCTTGCTAATTGCCTATAATTTCAACCTGTTGTCTATTCCATTTGCACAACAGCATGTGAAATGTATTGTCAATAAGTGTTACTTCCTGTGATTGACTTGGAGTTACATTGTGTTGTTTAAGTGTTCCCTTTATTTTTTTGAGCAGTGTATGAATATCTTATATTCTTGGCATGAGTAGCAGGAAGTTGAAATTGGGCACGCTATTTATCCAAAAGTGAAAATGCTGCCCCCTATACCTGAAGAAGTTTTAACCATCCTCCTACAAGTAATTATAGATCCTATTTCAACTAATACAAAATATGTTCAGGGAATTACTAGTTCCTCAGGGTGTAGGGTAATGTATGTTTTGTAGGTATTATCTTTAGCATTCCCGCCGTTTCTTATACAATGACAGATCTCCTTCCTGCCGCCCTCACTTCCAAAAATCCCTTTCTTATAGTATTACAACCTAATGCCTTTATTTTACACTGTTACTTGTCCTCCTCCGTATCAAAAATCCACTTACAATGGCTCTCAGCCCTCAGACCAAGTAACTAATTCTCGATTAGTTTATATCCCCACTAACTGCGCATTTCACTCACACCAAACACATACGGACAGACAACAGATTATTCATATACAACAAAACCGCACAGCATTTTTATCTCAGGTGTCCCATAGGTTATCGCCTGTTTCAGAACTCTCTCAGATACAGCTTCTGTTCCTAACTACTCTGAGTACCTTCCTCTCAAGCAAAGTTACCCCAGTACTCCCGACACTCAGAAGGTGAGCTACTGTTCTAATACACACAACAATTACCACACATTGACTTATACATGCACATTTTAGGTTCCTTTGTTTTTATAATTACAAGAGGGAGGAGGTGCTTTTACATACCAGCAAAACACTGAACACCAACTTCTTATAAATTACAGACTTCGATATAACAGGTGTCTGCTTACCTTATAATTTGGTGATCAGAGAAGGGGGTTCAGGTTCCGACCAGTAGTGTTGCACTCAATCCCTCCTGGCTAGCTCGCCAAATGTTGATTCCACTTTTCTGGGCTCCGTTATTTACTTAACAAATAAGAAATACTCAATGTGCACTTATCAGGGGCAGAGACTAGAAAAGAACTGTGGAACAATATTAAACCTTAAAATGAAAATACATTTTGCTAATCTCTTGTCAGGACCCCATAAATGTAGTGGGGGAGGGGTGTTATAGCTCTTCCCCTTCTATTAATTTCAAAATAAGCAGAATCAATTATTATAATACATCAAAGATTTGGTGCAGCACCCATCATACCCACAGAAGCAGCTACCAGAGAGGTGATGAACACTTCTGAATGGGGATTCCTATTTCTCCTCTGTGGTCAACAACACCAGCCTTACATCTCAACCAGAGTCCTTATTAGTTGTGTTCCATGCAATCAACCTCATCCTGAGTTTCCCCACAAATGTCTATGTCCTGTGGCTGACAGTGACCGGAACCGGAGGAACGATGGCCTCAGAGTTCTTCACTCTCAACCTGACCATGTCGGAAATGATTGTCTGTAGGGTTGACATATTTTCTTTAAGTTATTACTTCCCATGTGTTTATATTTGGTCTGCTGTGCAATTTCGTATGGTTTCTTGATTGCAGCTCAGCCCCTGTTCCAGTGCAGTGTCTGTGGGGAGCGCTACCTGGCAGTTGTCCACCCTGTGGTCTACCTAAAGTACAGACCCTTCAGATACAGGGTCGGAATCACTGGTTGTGATCAGGTTCTGTTTGCCTCCTACTTTAGACTGACCATGAGCGCTGACACCGTGATTTTATTCGTGATGTCATTCTGCTGCCTCTCAGTTCTCTGAAATGCCCCGAGCAGGGGAAGGGGAGAGGAAGGGGAAAAACAACAAGAAGATAATATAATTTAGATCATTCTTATAGCTATGGTGGTGAACTACCTCCAAATGCTAATGGTAGCAGCTCTTTACAGGAAGTTGGGATCCAGATTACATCAGGCTTTGATTGTGTCTCTCATCATTGCTGTGGTGACTGGGTTTGTGCAGCTCATCCACTACCTCCACAGGGCTGAGAAACTGCCCTGTATCAGAGGTCTCTCAGGAAGAAGTGACTTCCTTTTATGGGGTGCTCATAATGATCACTACTTTCAGTTACTATGCTACTTGAAATCCGTCAAATCCAATGGGAGGACAATCTCAGTTATGTAACAGCTGGCAACTAGAGAGATCTGACTAAAGTTCAAGGAGTTTCCAACTTTATGCAAATGATCAGATCATAGGCTAACAACCAACATGTGGTTTTACATGCTCTTCAGAAGATAAACCACTGAGGGGAGGTTTTGGCAACAAGCAAGCTGAAGGTAGTGAGTGTCCTGTTATTTTTCACTGCTCTGAAGAATGGCATCGACAAGATATTATTTAATATGATATCCATCATACATCATTTTCAGTATTAAACTATACTAATGTGATAGATAATGTACAAATAATGTTAGAAAAAGTTTATATTTATTGGATATAATGAAAATATCATGTTATAAACTTCAGTCTATTGTCAATAAGTTTGTCCAGTTGACCTCTTAATTAAATTATTTTAAAATGATTAACACATTTATTGTGATGTTATGGGAGTATCTTAGGAATGACTAACAACCACAGACTTTACAATTGGCTACAAATTGTATTTTTGTAAGCAAGAGGAGGCTGAGAGTTTCTGGATCTTCTAAACCATTATCGCGTTTAAATGTAGATCTCAAAATCCTTTAAACTGCAGCTAGATTGTAAACTGCATGTAAATGCTGACCAAACAAGGTTTATCCAATAGAGGAAAAGACCAGAAGAATAAATGTCAATTGTTTCATAGAATTGAGGCATCTACTAACTAAAATGTATCTCTTTGTTTGAATGTAGTTGTTGTGAATCAATGACAAGTTGCATTTTACATTTAAAAAATAATTTAAATTAGTGACATTGTCAGGTAAGTGGCTGCAAGGGAGTCAGGTGCAGGAGAGCAGGTATTTGGTAGCACAAGGAGCCTTTTATTCAGGTGAACCAAAAGCACACGGCACAATGAACACGAAATACAAAACGGGTATACATAACCCAGCGCAACCGGACTAACATGCGCATACATCAAAACTGAAAAACAATACCACACAAAGACATGGGGGAAACAGAGTGTTAAATACACAACACATAATGAGGGACAATGAGAACCAGGTGTGTGGGAAAACGAGACCAAACAAATGGAAAATGGATCGGCGATTGCTAGAAGGCCGGTGATGTCGACCGCCGAACACCGCCCGAACAAGGAGAGGCATCGACTTCGGAAGAAGTCGTGACAGACACATTTGACCTGACCTGCTCAGGAATAACTCAGGGACTTATCCATCCCTAACACGTTCCACACATATTCTCTTCAATCATTCTAAAGTGTTGTCATAACAAATGGATTACATTTGCATGTCAGGTGTGGTCCATCAAGTGAGGGGATGGGCAGCATCAGTTTACAGACGGGAGCACTGAGGTGTGTGAGTGAGGATGAGTGGTTCTGTGTTGTATTCCTCAAAGACTAACTTGTATTTAATCAAATTAATCAGATCCAATGAGTGCCACCAGTACTACTATAATTAAGGTGAGGAGGCTCTCCCGGGTGGCGCAGTGGTTAAGGGCGCTGTACTGCAGCGCCAGCTGTGCCCCCAGAGGCCCTAGGTTTGCGCCCAGGCTCTGTCGTAACCGGCCTCGACCGGGAGGTCCGTGGGGCGACGCACAATTGGCCTAGCGTCGTCCGGGTTAGGGAGGGCTTGGCCGGTAGGGATATCCTTGTCTCGTCGCGCTCCAGCGACTCCTGTGGCGGCCAGGGCGCAGTGCGCACTAACCAAGGTTGCGAGGTGCACAGTGTTTCCTCCGGCACATTGGTGTGGCTGGCTTCCGGGTTGGATGCGCGCTGTGTTAAGAAGAACCTGTTGTGGCTCGGGAGCAGTATTTTCATTTTTGGATAAAAAAACGTTCCCGTAGTAAACGGGATATTTTGTCAGGACAAGATGCTAGAATATGTATATAATTGACAGCTTAGGATAGAAAACACTCTAACGTTTCCAAAACTGTAAAGATATTGTCTGTGAGTATAACAGAACTAAGTCTGAGAAAAATCCAATCCGGAAGTGCCCCATGTTTTGAAAGCGCTGCGTTCCAATGAGTCCCTATTGAGCTGTGAATGGGCTATCAACCAGATTACGCTTTCTACGTATTTCCCAAGGTGTCTACAGCATAGTGACATAACGCATTTATGTTGAAGAATAGCTGTAGGCGGCTACATTGCACAAGTGGTCACCTGATGCCCGCAGAGAGATTCTCCTGTAAAATACAGAGGTAGCCATTAATCCAATCGGTCCTACTGAAAAACGAATTGTCCGATGGATATATTAAATAGATATTTGAAAACACCTTGAGGATTGATTATAAACAACGTTTGCCATGTTTCTGTCGATATTATGGAGCTAATTTTGAATATTTTTCGCGGTTTTCGTGGCTGCAATTTCTGGGCGACTTGTGTATCGGAGGACGCATGACTTTCAACCTTCGTCTCTCCCGAGCCCGTATGGGAGTTGTAGCGATGAGACAAGATAGTAGCTACTAAAACAATTGGATACCACAAAATTGAGGAGAAAAAGGGGTAAAATTACAAAAAATAATAATAATAAGGTGAGGAGGCTACAGCTAACAAAGACTGAAAAAATGTCAGAGGACACTACATTAACCTATGCATACACATGTTGGACTCTTTAGTAAGCCTTGTATACTATTTGATAAATTACTTATATTTCATCTAACATAAGAAGAAAATATCATATTTTTGACTAGCATGTAGTACCACCAACAAGCTCTGTGTTTTACAAGTAGGCCTACAGTATCAATACCTATAAATCAACATCAATCACATTTGTAGGTGTGGTTCCTGTCACACTGAGAAGGATATCTGCATGGCATGTGGTCCTTGGGTGTAGCTACAGAGGTTGTCAATGATACGTGCCACACAGGTGTGTTGGCAGGTATTTGATGTAGCCTATAGATGTGCCTAGCTCAGTTCTAAGGAGGAACACAAACGCTTAAAAATCGGGAAGAGAGGATACATCAATCACAGAGGGTCAGGTTAGATTGAAAAATGTCATCTCTGATATTTTCACTGTAACGGAGTGAAATGTTTGTATTGAAATTCCTTTCAATTCAATGTATGTTATTTTCAACGGAAAGTGCAGAAATTAATATTCCGAATAAAGATTTTGATAGGAACAGTTAACATGACGGTGTTGTTATTGTTACCTCTATCTCTCAATTCAATTAATTTCAAAGGTTTATTGGCATGGGAAACATATGTTAACATTGCCAAAGCAAGTGAAGTAGATAATAAACAATACCAATTTACAGTAAACATAACACTTACAGAAGTTTCAAAAGAATAAAGACATTTCAAATGTCATATTATGTCTATATACAGTGTTGTAACAATATGCAAATAGTTAAAGTACTAAGGGAAATCAATAAACGTATAGATGGGTTGTATTTACAATGTTGTTTGTTTTTCACTAGTTGCCCTTTTCTTGTGGCAACAGGTCACAAATATTGTTGCTGTGATGGCACACTTTTGTATTTCACCCAGTAGACATGTGAGTTTATCAAAATTGGGGGTCTTTTTTGAATTCTTTGTGGATCTGTGTAATCTGAGGGAAAGATGTGTCTCTAATATGGTCATATATTTGGCAGGACGTTGGGAAGTGCAGCTCAATTAACACCTCATTTCGTGGACTGTGTGCACGTGTCCATCTTTCTCAATAGCAAGGCTATGCTCATTGAGTCTGCACTTAGTCAAAGCTTTCCTTAAATTTGGGTCAGTCACAGTGATCAGGTGTTCTGCCACTGTGTACTCTCTGTTTAGGGCCAAATAGCATTCTAGTTTGCAATTTTTTTTTCATTCTTTCCAATGTGTCATGTCACATGTCTTTTTGTTTTCTTATGATTTGGTTTGGTCTAATTGTTTTGCTGTCCTGGGTCTCTGTGGGAACTGTTTGTGTTTGGGAACAGAGCCCCAGGACCAGCTTCCTTAGTGGACTTTTCTCCAGGTTAATCTCTCTGTAGGTGATGGCTTTGTTATGGAAGGTTTGGGAATCGCTTCCTTTTAGGTGGTTATCGAATTGATCGGCTCTTTTCTGGATTTTGATAATTAGCATGTATCGGCCTAATTCGGCTCTGCGTGTATTATTTGTTGTTTTACGTTGTACACAGTATTTTTTTTGCAGAAGTATGCATGCAGAGTCTCAATTTGGTGTCTGTCCCATTTTGTGAATTCTTGGTTGGTGAGTGGACCAAAGACACCACAACCATGAAGGGCAATGGATTCTGTAACTTATTCAAGTATTTCTAGCCAGATCCTAGTTGGTATGTTGAATCTTATGTTCCTTTAGATGGCATAGAAGGCCCTTCTTGCCCTGGTTTTCAGCTTGTTCACAGCTTTATGGAAGTTACCTGTAGCGCTGATGTTTAGGCCAAGGTACATATCTTTTTTGCGTGTGAAGTAGGGAAATAGTGTCTAGATTTGTATTTGTCGTCCTCTCAGCTGGACCATTTTTGGAACACCATTATTTTTGTGTTATTGAGATGTACTGTCAGGGCCCAGGTCTCTTGTAGGCTGTGCTGCTGTAGGCCCTCCTTGGTTGGTGACAAAAGCACCAGATCATCAGCAAACAGAAGACATTTGACTTCAGATTCTATTAGGGTGAGGTCTTGTGCTGCAGACTGTTCCAGTGCCCTTGAGAATTTGTTGATATACAGTGCCTTGCGAAAGTATTCGGCCCCCTTGAACTTTGCGACCTTTTGCCACATTTCAGGCTTCAAACATAAAGATATAAAACTGTATTTTTTTGTGAAGAATCAACAACAAGTGGGACACAATCATGAAGTGGAACGACATTTATTGGATATTTCAAACTTTTTTAACAAATCAAAAACTGAAAAATTGGGCGTGCAAAATTATTTAATGAATTAAAATTATATTATGTTGAAGAGGGTGGGGCTTAAGCTGCATCCCTGTCTCACCCCACGGAAAGAAATGTGTGTGTTGTTTGCCAATTTGATCCACCCACTTGTTGTTTGTGTACAATTGTTTTCATAATGTTGTACGTTTTTCCCCCAACACCACTTTCCATCAATTTGTATAGCAGAGTCAAAGGCTTTTTGGAAATCAACAATGCATGAGAAGACTTTGCCTTTGTTTTGGCTTGTTTGTCAATTAGTGTGTGCAGGGTTTACACATGGTCTGTCGTATGGTAATTTGGTAAAAAAAATTAAAAAAAAGCCAATTTGACATTTGCTCGGTACATTGTTTTCACTGAGGAAATGTACGAGTCTGAATTTTCCCAAAGTTTCTGTTGACGCATATCCCACGGTAGTTATTGGGGTCAAATCTGTCTCCACTTTTGTGGATTGGGGTGATCAGGCCTTGGTTCCAAATACTGAGGAAGATGTGGGAGCTAAGGATGATGCTAAAGAGTTTACGTATAGCCAATTGGAATTTATTGCATCATTTCATTGAGAATATCATCAACACCACAGCCCTTTTTGGGATGGAGGGTTTGTATTTTGTCCTGTATTTCATTAATAGTTGATTTAATAGTCTTTAATAGTTTATTCTAAGATTTGTCTTTGATCATATATGTTTTTGCTGTTTGTTCTTTGTTATATGGCCAAAAATGTTGGAGAAGTGGTTTACCCATGCATCTCCATTTTGGATAGGTAACTCTTGGTGTTGTTGTTAGTTTACTGTTTTCAATTTTTGGATTCTTCAATTACATTGAGCTTATTTCTGACGTGCTGTTCCTTCTTTTTCCGTATTGTATTTCTGTATTGTTTCAGTGATTCACCATAGTGATAGGGAAGCTGAGGGGTCAAATATATTGTCTAGTTTTTCTACTGCCAAGTTTCTTTCTTTCTTTCTTTCTTTCTTTCTTTCTTTCTTCCTTTCTTCCTTTCTTCCTTTCTTCCTTTCTTCCTTCCTTCCTTCCTTCCTTCCTTCCTTCCTTCCTTCCTGCCTTCCTTCCTTCCTTCCTTCCTGCCTGCCTGCCTGCCTGCCTGCCTGCCTGCCTGCCTGCCTGCCTGCCTGCCTGCCTGCCTGCCTGCGTGCGAGCGATCAATGGAACATTAAAACCGGTATGTAGCAAAAATAAACAAACATCTCCAACCATTCCTCTGGCTAGCTGGAGCCCGAATTGGGTTTCACCACTCCCTGAGTCTACCCATCAATGGCTATGCCCCCTATTCCAGTGCCATATATGTTTGGAGCGCAACCTGGTCCACACAGTGCTCGGCCTGAAGTACAGACCCTTGAGATACAAGCTGGGATGTTCTGGATTGGTTTGGCTGGTTTTGATTGGGTTCTGTTTTACGTATATGCGTGTAAAGGAGCCAAATGTCAAAAAGTATGTTTCTTGAGGGAAATTCAGATTTTGATTTGATTCATGTTATTTTGCTGCCTCTCAGATCTCAGGGCACTGAAACAGCCTGGGCCAGGGGAAGGGGAGAGAGAGAATGATGGGACCAATAACATGGGGAAGTTTAAAATCATATTGATTATCATGGTGTCTATGATGACAAACTACCTTCCATGGGTAGTGATTTCACCTTTTATTGCAATATTGGACTCAAGGCAGTTTGTTTATGCCACATATGTTTGTGAATTCATCATTGTCATGACTGGGTTGTGTGCAGCCTGCTGTGGAAATTTCAGTACTGAAAGAGACTTGGTCATTCCTTCAAACAATCATCTTTATTTTATATCGATAATTGAATGCAACAATGAAGCCGTCAATCGTACAGTCTTGACTGTCGGACCGAGTGCTTGAATCGTACAGAGAATACCGGGTCTTTATATACCAAACCTAAAACTGCTTCAACCATGGCTGACTTCACAAGGTTTTCACACACTGTTGCTGGTATTTTGGCCCATTCCTCCATGCAGATCTCCTCTAGAGCAGTGATGTTTTGGGAATGTTGCTGTGCAACACAGACTTTCAACTCCCTCCAAAGATTTTCTATGGGGTTGAGATCTGGAGACTGGCTAGGCCACTCCAGGACCTTGAAATGCTTCTTACGAAGCCACTCCTTTGTTGACCGGGCGGTGTGTTTGGGATCATTGTCATGCTGAAAGAACCAGCCACGTTTCATCTTCAATGCCCTTGCTGATGGAAGGAGGTTTTCACCCAAAATCTCACGATACATGGCCCTATTCATTCTTTCCATTACACGGATCAGTCGTCCTGGTCTCTTTGCAGAAAAACAGGCCCAAAGCATGATGTTTCCTCCCCCATGCTTCATAGTAGGTATGGTGTTCTTTGGATGCAACTCAGCATTCTTTGTCCTCCAAACATGACGAGTTGAGTTTTTATCAAAAAGTTATATTTTGGTTTCATCTGACCATATGACATTCTCCCAATCTTCTTCTGGATCATCCAAATGCTCTCTAGCAAACTTCAGACGGGCCTGGACACGTATTGGCTTAAGCAGGGGGACACGTCCAGCACTGCAGGATTTGAGTCCCTGGCGGCATAGTGTGTTACTGATGGTAGGCTTTGTTACTTCGGTCCCAGCTCTCTGCAGGTCATTCACTAGGTCCCCCCGTGTGGTTCTGGGAGTTTTGCTCACCGTTCTTGTGATCATTTTGGCCCCAGATCGAGGGAGATTATCAGTAGTCTTGTATGTCTTCCATTTCCTAATAATTGCTCCCACAGTTGATTTCTTCAAACCAAGCTGCTTACCTATTGCAGATTCAGTCTTCTCAGCCTGGTGCAGGTCTACAATTTTGTTTCTGGTGTCCTTTGACAGCTCTTTGGTCTTGGCCATAGTGGAGTTTGGAGTGTGACTGTTTGAGGTTGTGGACAGGTGTCTTTTATACTGATAACATGTTCAAACAGGTGCCATTAATACAGGTAATGAGTGGAGGACAGAGGAGCCTCTTAAAGAAGAAGTTACAGGTCTGTGAGAGTCAGAAATTTTGCTTGTTTGTAGGTGACCAAATAATTATTTTCCACCATAATTTGCAAATAAATTCATTAAAAATCCTACAATGTGATTTTCTGGGGGAAAAAAAATATCATTTTGTCTGTCATAGTTGAAGTGTACTTATGATGAAAATTACAGGCCTCTCTCATATTTTTAAGTGGGAGAACTTGCACAATTGGTGGCTGACTAAATACTTTTTTGCCCCACTGTATGTCTCATATGCACCACTAATGATAGACTGGAATGTGGCTGATTGGTTTTTATCACAGAGACATCAATCAATTGTCAGCTCCAAGTTATCTCTAGTAAAACTATTGTCCTAGACGCCCAGACTAGCTGCAGGAAGCTAGAGTCGACACCATAAAAACTCAGCATTAGCAGGCCAGTCTTTCTCTTAGTTAAATATAAAATTGTTTTTGTGTTAATATCAAACAGATCAGGTAAGTATGTCATTTTTCTATCACAAGCCTCTCCTTTGCATCCACAGGGCTGTGAAACTGCGTTAACAACCCCAGTTTCACCTGATACAGAGGGCCAATTGTAACCTGTTAGTTTACAACTGTTAGGCGGTAGCTTGTAAAGAGGTTGGTAGTTGTAGGTGCGATGGCAAAAATATGTGTTCTGTTTAGATTGCAATATCCAGGTAACTTTACCGAAAATCTTCTCCAGAAATCCTTGTCGGAAGATTCCGTAATCAGGAGGAAATTAACAGGAAATCCAGAATTTTGCAGCCCTAGGATTGATTATTTCCCTCTTATCTGGGAAGATTACTTATCATTCTTCTTGCAAGTGCTTCAAATTACATCTTTGTATCTGTATTTAAAAGTGAGATTGGACGATAAGACCCAAATATTTTCAAGGGTTAAATAAATGTGTATATTTAATATCTATTTGTATTTTTATGCTTAATATTCAATGAAAACGTATGTTGAACTACTGATGTATTTTGGCAAACATGCAGTCAAAAAACCTGTTAAAACTTTAGTGGTCTTTGCATACACATTTGGGTGTCTTAGATGGGTTTGGGTCCAGTCAGAGAAAATAGGCTATTTGTATGTCAGGTCAAGGGAAATATGATATACTCCAAATGAGTGCAGGCAGGTAGGTGCACAGTCAATGGCACACTATACCATATATAGGTCATTCTACAGAAGTGGTGCCAATTGGGGGTTGAAAGAATATGAGCACTGCACTTGGTACTGCATAAATTATGTAATATATCAGGGAGTTATGTATACGGTAGCTAAGAAAGTAATACTAATCGTAAGTTGCGTAGTAAGTTGTTAGTATCCCATGTGCCCCACCCTAATCATTTGGTCCCTTTTCCACTCTTAATTTTGCCTACTGTGACTTGGTGGTGCACATGTGTCCTATAGCCTGTTTCAGAGAAATGTATTCATTGATTATTTGAAGAGCTTTCGTTGTCTGCTTATATTCCCCTTTTATGTATCCTGCAGTTCTGACTTTGGAATTCTGTCGCTGTACATTTCAAAAGAGCTGAACAAATAGTTATATTTACAACGTCTGTACTAGCTCGTTCATTAATAGAATGCAGGCCCAGTTAGACCGGAGAATTACGTATTGCCTCTTATTCTCTCGTCGTCCCCTTATGCCATAGTTTGTACATCACAATTGTCAGTAGAAACCCTTTTTGTTTAAGCATGTCATACATATTTGCTATGTTTTTGTAAATGCAGTAATGAGGCTGAATTAACTGTTTTGCTGCCAGACAAGACTCCGCTGATAACCAGGTGTAGCAATGGTAAGGTGTTGGTACTGCTGTTGGCACAGCTTTATGTAGGCCGTAGCAGTTTGCGGGCCCCATTTGTCACCGTTATATTGCAATTAATGTATAGTTTAGTGTTGTGTAGTGGCTTTGCTGGCATGCATAATATTTATTTAGCCCCCAACAAGATTTCAAATCGCTAAAATCGCCACTTACTGTATCACTACCAAAACATAGTGAACAAGTTGCAACAAAAGGAGAACCATGCACAGTAGTGATTATTTTGATTAACATTCTATTACAGATTTATTTTAGACATTCGTGTCTGTATGCAAAATTAATTAAATAGTAAAAGCAAGATTTTCAAATCCTTTCATTTGAAATGACAGAAATATAATCTATTGTTCTCTGTATAATTTTCAATGTTGATTGTGTGAATCTGAAACTTGATGGATTGAATTACTTATGTATTTAATTAATTATGTTGTTGGATGTTTAAATTCTCAATTTACTGATCATTATTTTGGCTAAATAACAGCCATTTGGTGTCAATCATAGAGATACGCAATACAATAGTATATGGACTGTCCTTCAAATTAGTGGATTTGGCTATTGCAGTCACGTATAAAATCGAGCAAACAGCCATGCAATCTCCAAAGACAAACATTGGCATTAGAATGGCCTTACTGAAGAGCTGAAGCACATATTGCGTAAAAATCGTCTGTTCTCGGTTTCAACACACTACTGAGTTCTGAACTGCCTCTGTAAGCAAAGTCAGCACAATAACTATTTGTCAGGAGCTTCATGAAATGAGTTCACCATGTCACATCTGCTCTTGCGACGCCCTCTTGTGTTCAACAGGTGTCTCCTTGACCTGCAGCCACTCCTCCGGTCGCTCTCTCTCTCTCTCTCTCTCTCAAAAGCTGCAATCCATTCCTTAATCAATGAGTACAAATACTCAGTCCTGCCACTTCCACTCTGCCAGATTGTAATCTCTGCTCATTTTGCCACCATGACTCTGGTACCTGTCTCCTGTTACCCATCTCACCATCCTGCTACCCTGTTCTGGATTCAGCTGACCATCACTCCCTTGGATTTCCCTCCGGACCTGTTTACCCTGTCTCAACCCAGCTCACTCCAACCTCAGCCTTCACATCTGGTTTCCTACAACCCACCCGAGCTTCCTCTGGCCTGCGCTCCTTCTCTCCCTGTTGGGCAATAAATATTTTGTTTCATTCATCCAGTTTCCTTGTCTGAGTCTGCTCTTGGGTTCCCCTGTGCCACTCCACCTAACATACCATGCGCAATGCCAAGCATCGGTAGAAATATCACCGCCATTGGACTCTGGAACAGTGGAAACGTGTCAAAAGGACTTGATCTACTTTCTCCAAGAATCTCACTCCCACTGGGCCAAACTCATTGTTATCATAACCATCAGGATAAGACTCTTGTCCCACTAGATGATGATACTCATCTTTATCATAACCATCAGGACACGACGCTGCATCTTCAAGAACCCCCCCCCCCTCCCCTTGTATCTCTCTTTGGGAGATGAATATCTGTTGTTTTTAAAAAAAATCCTCTTTACGACAGCCATCTTCTTCTCTCCTTGCACTCTTCCTCTCTCAGTTAATTCCCCCTCACTCTCGTCAACTTATCTTTTACGTTTTGCGACCACCATCTTCTCCCCTTCATGCTTATCGACCTATCTGACAGAAGCAGCAGTTGGGCTCTCTCCACCTCCCACCTGTTTGTTTTCCACTCTGACAATGCAGAGTATAATTATTATTGACTAGGATGTAGTATCACCAACCAACTCTGTGTTTAACAAGTAGGCCGACAGTAGCAACAGCAACACATCCTCATCAATCATATTGATATGTGTTGCCTGTCACGCTGAGTAGGACATTTGCATGGTATGTGGTCCTTGGGTGTAGCTACAGAGGTTGGCATTGTGATATGCCACACAGGTGTGTTGGCAAGTATTTGATGTAGCCTATAGTTGTACCATGCTCAGTTCTAAGGAGAGACACAATCGCAAAGAGACCGGGAAGAGAGGAGACACCAATCACGGAGTTCAGGTTGGATTACACTTTTTAGTCTTTGATATTAGCAGTGTAACTGAGTAAAAAGTTTGTATTAAATTCTTTACAATTCAAGTAAAGTTATATTAACAGTAAAGTGCAGACTATGACCAATATTCTGAATGACGTTTTTCTGATATACCTTTGATCTTCATCAGATGGCACTCCCAGGAATCCCAGTTCCACAATAAATGTTTGTTTTGTTCGATAAAGTTCATCTTTATGTCCAAATACCTCCTTTTTGTTAATGCGTTTAGTTCACCAATCGAAATTCACAAGGTGCGGGCAAGACCAGACATGTCCTTCGTAGTAGAGGTGGATTTCTCTAACATTGGCGTGGGTGCGGATCTGTATCAAGCTCTTCTAAAGGCCAAAACCTTAATCCCGGTGCCTTCTTCTCCAGACGTCTCACTCCAGATGAGAGGACCTATGATGTCGGCAATCAGGAGCTGCTTGCGGTCAAACTGGCAGTGGATAAGTGGCGGTACTGGTTGGAGGGTTCGGAACATTCTTTTACGGTTTGGACGGACCACTAGATCCAGGAGGCTAAACGGCTCAGTCCCCGACAAGCCCACTGGGCTCTTTTCTTCACTCAGTTCAGATTCACGTTATCATACCGTCCGGGGTCTTAGGGCGTAAAACCCGATGGCTCTGTCTCGCCAGCTACAGTGAGGACCGGCCACTTGGATCCATCATCCCCAGGTCGCTCATCTTCACGCTGGTGTCCTGGGGTATAGAGACTGTAGTGAGGGAGGTGCAAGGTAGGGAGGCAGTTCCTGACGACTGTACTTCCAACAGAATTTTTGTTCCTCTTGGGGCACGGTCCAAGGTACTTCAGTGGGCTCACTAATGGCATTTCACCTCTCATCTGGGAGGGCATCGAATGCTAGAGTTTTGGAGGCCCTCGGCGGAGGTGGACACTCTGACCTTCGTGGCTGCCTGTCCGAAATGCGCCCGGAACAAGACTCCTTGTCAGCAGCCTCTGGGGCTTCTTCATCTGCCGCCAACACCTAGTACAAGCATCATTGTAAAAGGTAGTGGTTTTCCTTTTATTGGAATAAGATTCAGAGCAGTTCCTTTATGCCACATATATTTGTCTCTTCATCAGTGTGGTCAGTGGGTTTGAGCTGCCCCTCCACTAACTCCACAGAGCAGAGTAACCGCCCTGTATCAGAGGTGTCTGAGGGAGAGTTGATACTCTCAGTTTCACCTGATACAGAGGGCCACTTGTAACCTGTTTGTTTATAACTGTTAGGTGATAATTTATAAAGAGGTTGGTAGTTGTAGATGCGCTGACAAAAATATGTTCATATTTTGAATAGGGTTGCAATATTCCGTTAACGTTACCAAATCGTTTTTTACATAAATCCTGCTCGGAAGATTCCCGTAATCAGGAGGGAATAACCAGGAAATCCAGAACTTTGCAACCCTAGGTTTGATTCATTTCCTCGTATCTGGAAAGACTCTTTCTAGTGCTTCACATTGCATCTTTGTGTCAGAATTGAATAGTGAGATTGGACGATAAGACACAAATGTTTTCAAGGGTTAAACAAATGTGTATTCTTTTATAGAAGTGGTGAATATTTGGTGGGTTGGAAAAAGATGCAAATTTGCATCCTATTTTTCCAAAATTTTCACCACACATCTTCTAACAGTATGTGATGTAGACATATACAGTATACTACTTACATGCTTTTTTTGTATTATATATTTCAATATATTAACCTGAATTCCTTACCACCCAAATGAATGTATCACTGCCAAAACATAGTGAACAAGTTGCAACAAAAGGAGAACCATGCAGAGTAGTGATCATTTTAATTAACCTTCCATGACAGTTTCCTTTTAGACATTTTTATCTGCGTACCAAATTGCTAAAATAGTAAAAACATGATTTTCAAAAAATGTACATTGAAATGAGAGAAATACCATCTCTATTGGTCTCTGTCAAGTGTTGATTGATTGTCAAATGTGGATTGTATGAATCTGAAATTGCTTATGTATCTAACTAATTATGTTGTTCGATGTTTAAATGATAACTTTACATGTCTTTATTTTGGCAAAATAACTGTTCTTTTGTTGTCAAGTTTCAATTGCAGAGATAAATGGAGCCCCTAGATGGATGTAACTGGTGTAGTCAGCTTCAATCGGCTCAATCGGCTCATTCATCCCGCCTTTTCCCTGTAACTAATCCCCAGGTCATTGATGTAAATGAGAATGTGTTTTCAGTCAAATTTTCTGGGTAACTTAATGAGTCAAATACCTGCTCCCCTGACTCCACCGGACATCTCCTTTTTATTATTTGTATTGTTTTATTATATGTTCAAGGCAAGCAATAGCCAAAATAAATGAGTGGTTGTCTCAGTGCCTGTATTGTCCAGTGACTATCCCACGGCAAATGACCCCAGCACACACATACCAGAGCTGGCAAGGGTTTGAATCCAGCCCACTCCTGCACTTTGAATTGTTGGAGGAACTAGTACTCTTTTAGTTACTCTGTGTGGGCTGTACTTGTGCTCCTGCTCAAGTAATTTCTGAAGGATGTAACTTACTTTTTACTCTGTTACATTTAACCAAATAGTTTCAGGATGAAGGACATACTATTTTCCATGGACATTTGACAGATTTACCATAACCAGTTTGGGATAGGGGGCAGTATTTTCACGTTCGGATGAAAAGCGTGCCCAGAGTAAACTGCCTGATACTCAGGCCCAGAAGCTAAGATATGCATATTATTAGTAGATTTGGATAGAAAACTCTGAAGTTTCTAAAACTGTTTGAATGAGGTCTGTGAGTATAACATAACTCACATGGCAGGCAAAAACGTGAGAAAAATCCAACCAGGAAGTGGGAAATCTGAGGTTTGTAGTTTTTCAAGTGATTGCCTATCCAATATACAGTGTAAATGGAGTCAGATTGTACTTCCTATGGCTTCCACTAGATGTCAACAGTCCTTAGAACGTTGTTTCAGGCTTCTACTATGAAAGGGGAGTGAATAAGAGTTGTTTGAACCAGTGGTCTGGCTGAAAGCCTTTAGTTGTTGATTACGCGCGTTCGTGAGTGCGAGCTCCGTTCCTTTTCTTTTCTAATGACAAAGGAATTGTCCGGTTGGAATATTGTTGACGATTTATAATAAAAACATCCTAAAGATTTATTACATACATTGTTTGACATGTTTCTACGAATTGTAATGGAACTTTTTTTGACTTTTCGTCTGGACTTAGTGCCCGCGCTTGGTGCATTTGGATTGGTGAACTAAACGCGCAAACAAAAAGGAGCTATTTGGAAATAAAGATTAACTTTATCGAACAAAACAAACATTTATTGTGAAGTTCGAACATTTATTGTGAAACTGGGATTCCCGGGAGTGCATTCTGATGAAGATCATCAAAGGTAAGTGAATATTTATAACGCTATTTCAGACTTTTGTTGACTCCACAACATGTCGGGTATCTGTATGGCTTGTTTTGGTGGCTGAGCACTGTACTCAGATTATTGCATGGTGTGGTTTCACTGTAAAGCTTTTTTGAAATCTGACACAGCAGTTGCATTACGGAGAAGTTTATCTTTAATCCTATGCATAACACTTGTATCTTTCATCAAAGTTTATGAGGAGTATTTCTGTAAATTGATGTGGCTCTCTGCAAACACTCTGGATGTTTTCGAGGCAAAACATTACTGAACATAACGCGCCAATGTAAACTGAGATTTTTGGATATAAATATGAACTTTATCGAACAAAACATACATGTATTGTGTAGTGGTTAGTGATGAATGTTATCTCTATTTCTACTTTTTGTGACTCCTCTCTTTGGCTGGAAAATGGCTGTATGTTTTTTGTGACTACGCTCTGACCTAACATAATCGCATGGTGTGCTTTCACTGTAAATACTTTTTGAAATCTGACACGATGGCTAGTTTAACAACTTTAATTTGGTGTGTTACACTTGTGAATGTATGAAAGTTAAATATTTCTAATCATTTTTTGGGAAATTATTGCTCTGCCATTTCCCTGGATTTTAGTGAAATGGCAGAGCTCTCTGCCATGTCACCGGATGTTCACCAGATGTTGGCTAGGGGTTCCGCTAGCGGAAGAAGTAGCGATGTGTCCGAGCTGCTTCAACACACAAAACAGTGTAAAGGACGGCTATCTGCAGTATCAGAGTGGAAAAAAACAGGTGGGAGGTGGAGAGAGCCCATCAACTGCTTCTGTCTTATAGGTCGATAAGCATGGAGGGGAGAAGATCGTTGTTGTAAAGCGTAAAATATAAGTTGATTAGAGTGAGGGGGAACTAACTGAGAGAAGAAGAGTGCAAGAAGGGAAGGAGATGGCAGTCGTAAAGCGGAACAAAAGTTTTAATTATGGACAGATCTTCAACTCCGAAAGAGAGGTCCAAGGGGGGGTTCTTGAAGATGCAGAGTCTCGTCCTGGTGGTTATGATAAAGATGAGTTTCGTCTCGTGGGAGCAGAATCTCATCCTGATGGTTATGATAAAGATGAGTTTCACCCAGCGGGAGCAGAATCTCATCTTGATGGTTATGATGAAGATGAGTTTGGCCCAGAGGGAGTGAGATTCTTGGAGAAAGTAGATCAAGTCCTTTTGGCTCATCCATATGTGGTGTATCATGTTGGGTGGAAAATATATTGGATACTTTTAAATTGCAGAAGGTAACCAGAAGTGGACTTGTGATGTTTTTTTGTTTTTCTTCCACCTAGAGGGAGTGAACACTCTGTGTCTTGCTTTGCTCATAGGAACAGGGCACCATTGAAACGAGTAATTTCCGGGGTAGCGTTAGCTGTGGTGGAGCAATTGAAGTTGAAGATTCCTCGTGATTGTGAGGCACTTTGTTTGGTTCGACACACAGACCTGGTGGCAAGTGTAGTGAAACAGAAGAGTCATTGCCTGTTCTTATGTGTTTTGACATTGAGTCTTTACATTACAACGTAATGTTAGGATATATCTGTTTTCCAGTACGAGCTTTTGTGCCGAACCAACTAAGGTGTTACAGGTGCCAAACATATGGTCATTTAGCAGTAGTGTGTAAGAGGAAGATTGCTAAAGGTGTAAATGAGGACATGTGTAACATAAATGATAGAAGGGATGGTGTAAACTGTAGGGGTGCCGATGGTGCTGGGGATTGGAAGTGTCCGGTGCGAGAGAGAAAGGTTGAGGTTGCCAGGGTCAGAGTTGTAGAGATGTATGCCGAGGTAGTGAAGAAAGTAGAGGAAGATCGGTCAATGGCGAGGGATCATGAGAGGCTCCCGGTGAAGAGTGGAATTTTTCCAGTACAGAGTCATAGGACTACGAATGAAATGTGTTTCATTAAGGTTGACTTTTTTAATCATTGCCATGGTTATCACCTGAACCACAGGAATGGAACGTAAATAGAAACTATGTGATGTGGGGGCATCTGCAGAGAAGTACTTGGGATTACTAGATTTAACTGCAGAATAGTTACACAGGGTGTTGTTGATTGGTAGAGCCCCATACTCCTAGCCTGGTGACCTGGTGTAGGATCAGCTAAGGTTAAAAATGTGGAATGGGTCTTTTTTTCTGAGTGTAAGGTTAGTTGGTAGGGTAATTTTTTCCATTTTGCCCTAGCGATAAACAGCTTATTCAACTAATCAAAGCCTGATGATGAGTTGAATATTTTTAATCACCTGTGTAGTGCTAGGGCAAAAAAACTAAAATGTGCATCCCTTGGGGTCACCAGGAAGGAGTTTGGGAAACTTTGCCGTATCTCCACCATGGCTCTTGAAGTGAAACGCACGTCTTCACTCCTGAGGATATTTTTGCTCTTGGGTTCTTAGCCAGTCGCCTTCAGAGGTAATTTGTAATTTGATTACCTGCTGTCATTGTAACATTATATATTTCTGGAGAAAAATAAGCATATCTAAGATATAATTTTGCAGTTTAAATGTCATTTACTGCAAGAAGCCTAAACGGATATAATGTTTGACTAAAACATAATTTTAAACCTTGCTTAGAATCCTAAAAGATTCTGGGTCTCTCTGTTTTGCGTGGGTATACTTGGAAACAGATTTCATTAATTAAAATCACTTGGAGCTAATTTCTTGGTGTTTTGACAGTCTTATGTCCAATAACAACATCAAAAAATACACATATATACACGTTTATATTTTTTACTCAGAGAACTTATGTGGGCCAAATAAAACCACAGGGATTCCAAATTCAGCACGTGGGCCACCAAACCGTATCCTACAGACTTATGTTAGTTTTTATTGGAGACTGGCCGCCTTAAATAACAAATCAATGTCGAATCCATTGCATTAATTGGTTGTCCTTTGGTAGCAGTTTACAATAAGTTGTAAAAAAATTATAAAACTACATGTAATTGTAACTATGTAACTACATGTAACTATTACTTCAGTAATTCTCTGACCAGATACTTTATTCTAAAGAGGGCTACTATTACTTGAGTAATTACAATCTAACAGTACTTTTACGTAAGTACAGATTTCCAGTACTCTACACCACTGGAAATTATACATAACCTATCTATAAAATGTGTGCGAGTATCGACACTGGAGTAAGGTTTATCATTCTATACTAGGCCTACATCTGTCAATCAACTGATGGCCCAATCAGCTCAACTCAGCCAGGGAAACAATTGGTAGCGTATTATCTGTTTTCACACCTTTCATTATGGGTAGCCTACAGAATGTAGCCTATTGGAATATAAATAACAAGGGGCCTATTGCAACAATTGAATTGAATCCACACAGCTGATTTCTATTGCAACCATTATTGGCCACATTACCACTCCCCAAAAGATGTTGGTGATACCTCATATCTGTATATAATGATGAGATTATTATATACCGTATATAGGAGATGTTAAACCTACTCAAAGCAGAGACAGTGGATAGATGGCAGCATTCGTCTGAATCACCGCATTTAACAATGGCAAGGTGATTGGGAATATAGCCAAATACAAACAGTTATAGTTATTCCCTCCGTAACTCAATCAATTAGACAAAACATCAGTCCAGTGACAAAGTGGAGTCACAGTTCAATGGCTCAGACAAGAGACATGTGTGGCAGAGTCAACAGACAATAACAAACTACAAAGAGAAAACCAGCCATGTCGCTGACACCCATGTCTTGCTTCCAGATAAACTAAACACCTTTTTCGCTTGCTTTGAAGATAACACAGTGCCAACGATGCGGACCAAGGACTGTGGGCTCTCCTTTTCCGTGGCCAATGTGAGTAAGACATTTAAGAGTGTTAACCCTCGCAAGGCTGCCAGCCCAGATGGCATCCCATGCCATGTCCTCAGAGCACACGCAGACCAGTTGGCTGGAGTGTTTACGTATATATTTAATCTCTCCCTATCCCAGTCTTCTGCCCCACATCCTTCAAGATGTCCACCATTGGTCATGTACCTAAGAAAGAAAAGGTAACTGAACTAAATGACTATCGCCCTGTAGCACTCACTTCTGTCATCATGAAGTGCTTTGAGAGACCAGTCAAGGAACCTCGACCTTACCTGACACCCTAGACCCACTTCAATTTTCTTACCGCCCCCAATAGATCCACAGACGATGCAATCGCCATCGCACTGCACACTGCCCTATCTCATCTAGACAAGAGGAATACCTTTGTAAGAATGCTGTTCATTGACCATAGCTCAGTATTCAACACCATAGTACCATCCAAGCTCATCATTAAGCTCGGGGCCCTGGGTTTGAACCATGCCCTCTGCAACTGAGTCCCGGACTTTCTGACGGGCTTCCCCAGGAGGTGAAAGTAGTGTCGTGTCTTTACAAACATTAATGTGATGAAGATTATTCTATCAAATCAATTAACTCTGTTAACTATTAACTATGAAATTGCAGAGTGTGAAATTCAAAGAAAATTATTAGAAATATTTAACTTTCATACAATCACAAGTGCAATACACCAAATTAAAGCTTAACAAGTTACCATTTTCCAAATGAACTCTTAAATATATAAAGATCTCTAACACTTCAGTCTTCAATCAGTCATTAATTAATTGTGATTTACCTTCAGTTTCATTTTGAATGTCGCAAAACACTTGGATATCTGCATGAACCCTGGCATAATTGATGAATCATCGATATACAAATTGGCTTATTTATTTATTTACTAACTAACTAAATAATCACACAGATTTACATAAACACACAAACAGAATACCTTACACATTGATTACTACATAAGGCAATGAAAAGTCCCTAACGGACTACCCCTATATTATGGCTTGGTAGACAATGGAAAGGGGTGGGGACAGATAAAGAGCGAGAAAGACAGAATGGACCCATTACATACAGTTGATAACTATGCTCATGGAAATGCTAATACTTTGCACATGAATGGCGGCTCATTCGAAAATAATTACAATGTACATATTTAAGCTTGTATGTCTTGTCGTCTCGCTCTGTTGAAATTGCACTGTCCATTTCTGTGGAGAGTAATTCATCAGAAGTGTACTTTTCTCATCTTTGGTCGAATTTCTTAGAGTATTTTACATATACAGCTGCAGACTGTGAGTATGTAGTCTTAAGTTTTGTAAATGTCTTAACTATTTGAAACGTATTCAGCTGGCGCTGAAGGTATCTGGTCTATAGAGCTGAAGCTCCATGCTCTCTGGTCTATAGAGATGTTCTTCTTCTCTGTTGAAAGTTTCAGAGTGTCTATCCATTTTGTACCTCCCAGCTCACGCTGGTCTTGTAGATTCTAACCATTCATGTCGTCCGGTTCACACTGTCCACCTGCTTGGTCTAATGTTAATTTCGCTAGAATTGGGTTTTATACACTCTAGGAAAACTTCCCTCCTCCTTGCAGTCGTGCAATACGGTAGTTGAGATGAACTTCTCTTGCGCTTCGGACATTTCCGCAAGCACTGCCGTCTCAGCAAGAAAAACATTGATACGCAGAGTATACTCTGCTTCTGATGACACACCTTCCGCTTTGTGGGGGACTGTCAACCTTTACAATGACACTAATGGCGTCAGTCCAGCAACTGACCCGATGAATCCCACTGGTGAAACACTTTGCGATATCACAGACCGATATCCTCGTCTCAGTTTGCAGGTACTGAAGAGGTTGCCACACATGGACGCGGTGGTGACTGACAGACCTCAACAGCCACTGAGGGTGTTGAAGCACAAACACCAGGAGATTTGGTTAAAAGGTTACAGCCATTCTCATAATAACGCGGCCACAGGGTCTGAACCTTTCGTTTGCGCCTCGGATACCAACACCACATGCTGGTGGGGGTGTCCTAAGACACAAAGGGGGGGAATAGTAGCCCAGACCCATGATGAGCCTTATTGAGGCCAGTGGGGGGGGGGGGGGGGGGGGGGGGGTCGAGACTACGGACAACACCGTATGAGGCCGCCAGAGCATAAATCAAATCTAGTTGTTAACTCCCCTTTGAGAACAGCGAGGAGCAGACGGGCCCCTAGACGGGGATTATTTTAGAACACATCTAAGATAGTACTGAGGTGTACCACACTGGACGTAAAGGAAGTCAGTGGACTTGTCCACCTCCAAAACAAATGGCAACAATAATCATTCCTTGCCATGTGTAGTAGTCACTACACGACAACTAGTTAAATGCATGAATTCCTGTAGGATAACATTTCAGAATAAATCGGTAGGACAACTGGACCCTTTGAGTACCAGTACCAATACCACAGTTAGTCCAGCAACACCCAGTAAGAGGATTAGTAACCTCACAAGTTAAATTGCTATTGATAATAGCAACATAGGAGTCACTCAGAGGGCAACACGGGGAAGGGAATCTCCATTGCACTCTTCCAATGGTTAGACATGCCACTAATAAATAGAACCCTCCGTTCAGGAGAAAAGTTATTAGAAGTCATGAACCACGGTCACACCATGTACTAATACTAAGAGTACTTCTGTCATGAGGTTACTGGTAGTAAAACCACTACAGACTCTCTCGACACCAATTCTGACTGACCTCCAGGCATTGACCTGAAGATTACCTGACTACGTCAGACTCATTCTGAACAAGTTGTAATCTGCCAGGATAATTGGTTTCCTTCCCTTGACATGTGGGCTTGCGTAAGCATAAACTCACATGCACAACGGAACATCCAATTAGGATTTATGCTAGGATCACTTAAGGGTCCGATCAAAATACCAGCCTTAGTAAAGTTGAACATTTATTTTGAGGCCTTTAACTCTACAGCTACAGCACTCACCAGTTTTCTTCTCAGAAGTCCATAGGTCATCCCTGTAGACTGCCCAAAACTAGTGCCTTACAGCTGTAGACTTATCATATAGTTATCAACTTAAGATAGTACTCTAAGCAAATTAGGAAAGACCTAGATATGACATTAGACAATGCCATGATAGGGGCATTTTGCCAAGACCATGGACGTAGATAGAATAAAGTCCAATTAGATGATTAAGGTGGCATAACTATATTTTGTTTTGTTTATGCTTTCATTCATTTTGTTTCATTTTCTTCGGCATGTAGAAAGTGATAGAGCCCTAAACAACTTCCACATACAACCATCAGTTAGTGCCACAACGCCGCTCATTTGGGAGGAAATGTAATGATATATTTCATGAGTGTGTGTGTGCGTTGTTAACATTTGCCTAAGTTACTGCCCAGATCTTCCAGTCTGGACGACCAGACTCGGGTCCGGAACGGCTATCCCATTCCGGACATCCGCTGCCCAGCATTGGAGCGGACTTCTTCATTTGCAGACACCCTACCTGGGTCGACCACCAGAGGGGGGGACTTCAACAGCGATCACCAACTGGACATCCGCTGCCCAGCCACGGAGCGGACTTCTTCATTTGCAGACACCCTACCCGGGTCGACCACCAGAGGGGGGGACTTCAACAGCGATCACCAACTGGACATCCGCTGCCCAGCCACGGAGCGGACTTCTTCATTTGCAGAAACCCTACCCAGGTCAACCACCAGAGGGGGGGACTTCAACAGCGATCACCCACTGGACATCCGCTGCCCAGCCACGGAGCTAACTTCATTTGCAGACATCTTACCCGGGTCGACCACCAGAGGGGGGGACTTCAACAGCGATCACCAACTGGACATCCGCTGCCCAGCCATGGAGCGGACTTCTTCATTTGCAGACACCCTACCCGGGTCGACCACCAGAGGGGGGGACTTCAACAGCGATCACCAACTGGACATCTGCTGTCCAGCCATGGAGCGGACTTCATTCGCAGAAACCCTACGCTGGTCGACCACCAGATGGGGACCACAACGATTGTCCACAACCAGGACAACCCACTGTCATTTTTATGTTGGTTTGCAAAATGCAGGTTAATAGCAAGATTGAACCCAACATGGGGGGACTGTTATGACGTTGGCCTGGTGGGTAGGTTTATGACAGTCATAAATACCTCTTCCCCCCTTTTTCCTCTCTCTACCCTACTGAGGTTACATTTGCAAAACCCTTGGTTAACATAGAGATTCTGGGAACATCAGAAAGTGTGGGTAAATTATCTATATTCTGGTAATCCGACCAATGGAACATATGCGGTGGTACAGTGCCTTGCGAAAGTATTCGGCCCCCTTGAACTTTGCGACCTTTTGCCACATTTCAGGCTTCAAACATAAAGATATAAAACTGTATTTTTTTGTGAAGATTCAACAACAAGTGGGACACAATCATGAAGTGGAACGACATTTATTGGATATTTCAAACTTTTTTAACAAATCAAAAACTGAAAAATTGGGCGTGCAAACTTATTCAGCCCCCTTAAGTTAATACTTTGTAGCGCCACCTTTTGCTGCGATTACAGCTGTAAGTCGCTTGGGGTATGTCTCTATCAGTTTTGCACATCGAGAGACTGAAATTTCTTCCCATTCCTCCTTGCAAAACAGCTCGAGCTCAGTGAGGTTGGATGGAGAGCATTTGTGAACAGCAGTTTTCAGTTCTTTCCACAGATTCTCGATTGGATTCAGGTCTGGACTTTGACTTGGCCATTCTAACACCTGGATATGTTTATTTTTGAACCATTCCATTGTAGATTTTGCTTTATGTTTTGGATCATTGTCTTGTTGGAAGACAAATCTCCGTCCCAGTCTCAGGTCTTTTGCAGACTCCATCAGGTTTTCTTCCAGAATGGTCCTGTATTTGGCTCCATCCATCTTCCCATCAATTTTAACCATCTTCCCTGTCCCTGCTGAAGAAAAGCAGGCCCAAACCATGATGCTGCCACCACCATGTTTGACAGTGGGGATGGTGTGTTCAGCTGTGTTGCTTTTACGCCAAACATAACGTTTTGCATTGTTGCCAAAAAGTTCAATTTTGGTTTCATCTGACCAGAGCACCTTCTTCCACATGTTTGGTGTGTCTCCCAGGTGGCATGTGGCAAACTTTAAACAACACTTTTTATGGATATCTTTAAGAAATGGATTTCTTCTTGCCACTCTTCCATAAAGGCCAGATTTGTGCAATATACGACTGATTGTCGTATAGACAGAGTCTCCCACCTCAGCTGTAGATCTCTGCAGTTCATCCAGAGTGATCATGGGCCTCTTGGCTGCATCTCTGATCAGTCTTCTCCTTGTATGAGCTGAAAGTTTAGAGGGACGGCCAGGTCTTGGTAGATTTGCAGTGGTCTGATACTCCTTCCATTTCAATATTATCGCTTGCACAGTGCTCCTTGGGATGTTTAAAGATAGGAAAATATTTTTGTATCCAAATACGGCTTTAAACTTCTTCACAACAGTATCTCGGACCTGCCTGGTGTGTTCCTTGTTCTTTGTGATGCTCTCTGCGCTTTTAACGGACCTCTGAGACTATCACATTGCAGGTGCATTTATACGGAGACTTGATTACACACAGGTGGATTGTATTTATCATCATTAGTCATTTAGGTCAACATTGGATCATTCAGAGATCCTCACTGAACTTCTGGAGAGAGTTTGCTGCACTGAAAGTAAAGGGGCTGAATAATTTTGCACGCCCAATTTTTCAGTTTTTGATTTGTTAAAAAAGTTTGAAATATCCAATAAATGTCGTTCCACTTCATGATTGTGTCCCACTTGTTGTTGATTCTTCACAAAAAAATACAGTTTTTATATCTTTATGTTTGAAGCCTGAAATGTGGCAAAAGGTCGCAAAGTTCAAGGGGGCCGAATACTTTCGCAAGGCACTGTACTTAATGAATATGATGTCAGTTCGGTTGTCATCTGAGACATTCTCATCAATGATTTTAAATTTTTTCAATTTATTTCACCTTTATTTAACCAGGTAAGCTAGCTGAGAACAAGTTCTCATTTGCAACTGTGACCTGGCCAAGATAAAGCATAGCAGTTTGACACATACAGCAACACACAGTTACACATGGAATGAACAAAACATACAGTCAATAAATACAGTAGAAAAAAAATAAAACAAAGTCTATATACAGTGAGTGCAAATTAGGTCAAATAAGGGAGTTAAGGCAATAAATAGGCCATGGTGGCAAAATAATTACAATATGGCAATTAAACACTAGAATGGTGGATGTGCAAAAGATGGATGTGCAGGTAGAGATACTGTGTTGCAAAAGGAGCAAATTAAATAAATACAGTATGGGGATGAGGTAGATAGATGGGCTATGAACAGGTGCTGTGAGCTGCTCTGACAGCTGGTTCTTATAGATAGTGAGGGAGATGGGAATCTCCAGTTTCAGTGATTTTTGCAGTTCGTTCCAGTCAGTGGCAGCAAAGAACTGGAAGGAAAGGCGACCAAAAGAGGAATTGGTTTGGGGGGTGACCAGTGAGATATACCTGCTGGAGCGCGTGCTATGAGTGGGTGCTGCTATGGCAACCAGCGAGCTGAGATAGGGCGGGGCTTTACCTAGCAGAGACTTGTAGATGGCGGGTGGGTTTGGCGACGAGTATGAAGCGAGGGCCAGCCGACGAGAGCATATAGGTTGCAGTGGTGAGTAGTGTATGGGGCTTTGGTGGCAAAACGGATGGCACTGTGATAGACTACATCCAGTTTGCTGAGTAGAGTGTTGGAGGCTATTTTATAGATGACATCGCCGAAGTCAAGAATCGGTAGGATCTTCAGTTTTACGAGAGTGTTTGGCAGCATGAGTGAAGGAAGCTTTGTTACGAAATTGGAAGCCGATTCTAGATTTACATTTTGATTGAAGATGCTTAATGTGAGTCTGGAAGGAGAGTTTACAGTCTAGCCAGACACCTAGGTATTTGTAGTTATCCACGTATTCTAAGTCCGAGCCGTCCAGAGTAGTGATGCTGGATGGGCGGGCAGGTGCGGGCAATGATCGATTGAATAGCATGCATTTAGTTTTATTTGCATTTAAGAGCAGTTGGAGGCCACGGAAGGAGAGTTGTATGGCATTGAAGCTCATCTGGAGGTTAGTTAACACTGTGACGACCCTCCCACTCTGTCTGCCGTATTTTGTCTTTGTTCTTGTTTCCTTATTAGGATGCCGGTGGGCGGAGTTGAGAGGGTCGTCAGCTACATGGGAAACACCTGGGCCCAGGTGTTTCCCAGGATAAATACACCCCTTCCCCATTCATGGAGGAGACTCTCTCCATGCAGACATTTGTAGATTGTGTTGTGGTTCTTGTTGACCTTTTGTTTGTTTGCTTTGGCACCTTTCAACACCCTGCATTATCACATTCATGCATGCAAAACACTCACTTACGCTACTGATTACTGATTACACACATCATTGTATATTTTCCTTAGTTGCTTTAGTTAATAAATATCTTTTGTTACTCCTTATCTCCACGTTGTCTCCCTTTGTTACGGGCTTTGAGCCGGTTCGTGACAACACAGTGTCCAAAGCAGGGCCAGAAGTATACAGAATGGTGTTGTCTGCGTAGAGGTGGATCAGAGAATCACCAGCAGCAAGAGCGACATCATTGATGTATACAGAGAAGAGAGTCGGCCCGAGAATTGAACCCTGTGGTACCCCCATAGAGACTGCCAGAGGTCCGGACCTCCGATTTGACACACTGAGCTCTATCAGAGAAGTAGTTGGTGAACCAGGCAAGGCAATCATTTGAGAAATCAAGGCTGTTGAGTCTGCCAATAAGAATGTGGTGATTGACAGAGTCGAAAGCCTTTAACAGGTCGATGAATACAGCTGCACACCAATGTCTCTTATCGATGGCGGTTATGATATCGTTAAGGACCTTGAGCGTGGCTGAGGTGCACCCATGACCAGCTCTAGAGTGTCTCCCCCTTTGGGTCTTGAATGTCTCCCCCTTTGAAGAGGGGGATGACCGCGGCAGCTTTCCAATCTTTGGGAATCTCAGACGATACGAAAGAGGTTGAACAGGCTAGTAATAGGGGTTGCAACAATTTCGGCAGATCATTTTAGAAAGAGAGGGTCCAGATTGTCTAGCCCGGCTGATTTGTAGGGGTCCAGATTTTACAGCTCTTTCAGAACATCAGATATCGGGATATGGGTGAAGGAGAAATGGTGGGGGCTTGGGCGGGTTGCTGTGGAGGGTGCCGGACAGTTGACCGGGGTAGGGGTGGCCAGGTGGAAAGCATGGCCAGCCGTAGAGAAATGCTTATTGAAATTCTCAATTATAGTGGATTTGTTAGTTGTAACAGTGTTTCCTAGCCTCAGAGCAGTGGGTAGCTGGGAGGAGGTGCTCTTATTCTCCATGGACTTTACAGTGTCCCAGAACTTTTTTGAGTTTGTACTGCAGGATGCAAATTTCTGTTTAAAAAAGCTAGCCTAAGCTTTCCCAACTGCATGTGTATATTGGTTCCTAACTTCCCTGAAAGTTGCATATCACGGGGGCTATTCGGTGCTAATGCAGAATGCAACAGGATGTTTTTGTGCTGGTCACGGGCAGACAGGTCTGGAGTGAACCAAGGGCTATATCTATTCCTGGTTCTAAATTTTTTGAATGGTGCATGCCTATTTAAGATGGTGAGAAAGGAACTGTTAAAGAATAACCAGGCATCCTCTACTGTCGGGATGAGGTCAATGTCATTCCAGGATACCCCGGCCAGGTCGTTTAGAAAGGCCTGCCCTCAGAAGTGTTTTAGGGAGCGTTTGACATGTGATGAGGGGTGGTCGTTTGCTCGCAGACCCATTACGGATGCAGGCAATGATAAGATGACAAACTCTACAGTGGAAAGTCTACACAGAGTTATCGGATTCACATGGAATTGTTGTTCAATTTAAATGTTTGAATGTGAAATTATTCGTGATGGATGAAATGTGATTTTAGCTTCTAAAATGTGAGATTTGTGTTTTCATGAGATAGGGCTATAAAACTTTACAAACACGCCCTCCTCTCCCTTCCTATATAAGCCCTTGACGACAATATAACCTCCTGATCCGAGGACGTTAGGATGACGTTCCTATGTCAGAATGGTTCAGATAATAACTACAGAACGAAGCCAACATCAGCGTGAGCTTTGGTTGCGAATGGTATGAACTTTGAACTCTTATTCACTACAGAAGTGATACCTCCTAGCCATTGAGTTTGCAACAGCAGATGCAAATGAGGGTTAGGAAGGAACAGACAGAGTATCCCGTCTATCACCCAACGACGTTACTACAACGTATCCAATTGACAACCAGAGACATTCTTCAAAGGACTCGGTTGGGCAACACAGCCTTCCATCTACCACCAACCTACCGAAGCGCAGCTCAAAGTAAATATTTATTGCATTTTCCTTTTTCAAATGGGCGGTAATTTAGAATGCATAAGATACTGTATTTATGATAGCACAGCTTCTTCCCTTTGTTCCTCAGTCTTCCCGCTCTTTCACCCAATCAAAACCAGCTAAACCAATCCAGACTTCAGGAAGACCACAGGGTGGACCACTGCCAGATAGCGCTCAAAACATATACGGTACTGGAATAGGTGGTTGGCTGGGAATATAAAACCACGAATGAATGCTGCTAGAGCTAGGACAGAGGGAATAGGGAGGTGTGTGTAGACAAAAACAAAGACAGTACACAGGTAGTAGAGGCCCTCAGATACAGCCGGTGAGAGCGAAGAGTTCTGAGGCCCTCTGAGGCCATCATCCCTCTGGCTATTGTCAATATTAGCCACAGGATGTAGCCACTGGTGGGTAGACTCAGGATGAGATAGCAATTGGGCTCCAGATAGCTAGAGAGGACAGAGGAATGGTTGGAGAAGTTCATTTATTTTGAGACATACCGGCTTTAACGTTCCATTGAACACCACGGAAGAGAGAGAGAGAGAGGTGACATAAACAACACTCTCATCACTCTCATCTTAACTCTTACTGTCAAAAGGCACATCAGAAAAACATCATTCTAAATATCAGTCAATGTCTGCACTTTCTGTTGAAAATATCATATCGAATTGAAACATTTCACTCTGTTACATTGAAAAGATCAGAGATTGAACAGTTTAATCTAACCTGACCTCTGTGTTTGGTGTCTCCTCTCTTCCCGGGCGTTTTGCGATTGTGTTCCTCCTTAGAACTGAGCTAGGTACATCTATTGGCTAAATCAAATACCTGCCTACACACCTGTGTGGCATATCCCATTGACAACCTCTGTAGCTACACTCAAGGAGCACATGCCATGCAGATATCCTAATCAGTGTGACAGGAACCACACCTACCAATGTGATTGATTTATAGGTATTGATACTGTAGGCCTACTTGTTAAACACAGGGCTGGTTGGTTGTACTACATCCTAGCTAAAAATAATATAGTATGTTCTTGATATACTAGAAGAAATGTAAGTAATTTATCAAATAGTATACAAGGCTTACTAAAGGAACCAAAATATGTATGCAAAGGTTAATGTCCTCTGACATTTTCTCAGTCTTTGTTAGCTGTATCCTCCTCACATCAATTATATAAGTACTGGTGGCACTCATTGGATCTGATTAATTTGATTAAATACAAGTTAGTCTTTGAGGAATACAGACCATACGACTTCACTCAGTCTCTCATCCTCATCCACACATCCCAGTCGCTCCCATCTGTAAACTGATACTTCCCATCACCTCACTTGATGGACCACACCTGACATGCAAATGTCATCCATGGTTATGACAACATTTTAGTATGATTGAAGAGAATATGGCGTGCTGTGTGGAACGTGTTATCGATGGATAGGGCACTGAGTTATTCCTTACCAGGTCAGGTCAAATGTGTCACTTATTTAAAAAGGAGCGTATTATTTATTATCTAACATGGCAGAAACATGTGTACTCATCTTTAGACTTTATTGAAAATAAGAAAATGGAGGAAAGTCTATATATATACAGTATATACAGTGGGTCAAAAAAGTAATTAGTCAACCACCAATTGTGCAAGTTCTCCCACTTAAAAATATGAGAGAGGCCTGTAATGTTCATCATAAGTACACTTCAACTATGACAGACAAAATGAGAAAAATTAAATCGAGAAAATCACATTGTAGGATTTTTTATGAATTTATTTGCAAATTATGGTGGAAAATAATTATTTGGCCACCTACAAACAAGCAAGATTTCTGGCTCTCACAGACCTGTAACTTCTTCTTTAAGAGGCTCCTCTGTCCTCCACTCGTTATCTGTATTAATGGCACCTGTTTGAACATGTTATCAGTATAAAAGACACCTGTCCACAACCTCAAACAGTCACACTGCAAACTCCACTATGGCCAAGACCAAAGAGCTGTCAAAGGACACCAGAAACAAAATTGTAGACCTGCACCAGGCTGGGAAGACTGAATCTGCAATAGGTAAGCAGCTTGGTTTGAAGAAATCAACTGTGGGAGCAATTATTAGGAAATGGAAGACATACAAGACCACTGATAATCCCTGTGGGGTCAAAATGATCACAAGAACGGTGAGCAAAAATCCCAGAACCACACGGGGGGACCAGTCTGTGGATGTTAGCTATTCCTAAGAGACTCATATAACATCACAATAAATGTGTTAATCATTTTAATATAAGTTCATTGAAAGGTCAACAGGACTAATTTATTGGTTATAAACTGAAGTTTATAAGATGATATTTTCATTATATCCACTAAATGTAAACTTTTTATAACATTATTTGTTCATTTTCTATCACATAAGTATAGTTTAAAATTGAAAATTATGTATGACAGAAATCAAATAAAAAAATATCTTGTTGATGCCAGACTTCAGAGCAGTGAAATATAGCAGGACACTCACACTACTCACTACCTTCAGCTACCATGTTACCAAAACCTCCCCTCAGCGGTGAATTTTCTGACCAGCATGTAAAATAACATGTTGGTTGTTAGCCTATCCAGCACAGTGTCAAATATAGCAACAAGACCCTCCCTCCTTCAATTGGCTATCGAGCGGTCACATCACTGATCATTTTCATAAAGTTGGAAACTTCCTGAACTTTAGTCATATCTCTCTAGTCGCCAACGGTTAAGTTACTGAATTTGTCCACCCATTGAAAATTACGTATTTCTGGTAGGTTAGTTACGGAAAGTAGTGAGCAATATCAGCATCCCGTATAGCAAGTCACCTCTTAGTCAGAGACCTCTGATACAGAGTTTCTCAGCCCTGTGGAAGTAGTGGATGAGCTGCACAAACCCAGTCACCACAGCAATGATGAGAGACACAATCAAAGCCTGATGTAATCTGGATCCCAACTTACCGCGAAGAGCTGTTACCAGCAGCATTGGGAGGTAGTTATATAAAACTCAAAGAAAATGTGTCAAACAGGCAGACAATCATTTCAGACATTGTCAGGTTGAGAGCGAATAATTCTGTGGCCATTGTCCCTCTGGTTCCAGGATGAGATTGATTGCATGGAACACAAGTAATAAGGTCTCTAGTTGAGATGTAAGGCCGGTGATGTTGACAACAGAGGAGAAATAAGAATCCCTCTTCAGAAGTGTTCATCGCCTCTCTGGAAGCTTCTTCTGTGCGTACAGCTGCTGGAGTGGACGGTTGAGTCCTGGAATGGATCTCAAATGATCGACTTTTGACCAAAGTCCTGTGCACTATATATTGAATAGGGTGCCATTTGGGACACATCCTGGTTTTGGGAAACGATCAGATCAGAAACACTCAAATGCAACAAGAGAAACGGATCATCATCACCTCCTTTACTCCAACTATATGATCAAAGACACGACAGACAAATACATGTATATAATGTCATACTGTGGTCAACATCTGAATATTCCAATATTCAGATTTGAGGCTGAAATTACATTTTTGCATCTATCTATGAATTTTGAGGTTTGTTGGTATTTTGGTCCGTTAATATTAGAATTTTCGAATAGAAACATGAGAAAAAAGAAAACACTCACACTGCTCTTTAAAAAGCTTTACGAATCGGACTCAATAAACATAAAAATGTCAAAATCTTGATAAAAATATATATTTTCATTCGTTTATCATACCAGCGTAGTAAGATTTTCATGACTATGAACCACTTTAAAATGGACTTACATCCATAATTCCCAAGCTCACTACATCGAATTACACATAATTTAAATGCCCATTTCAAAGAATGTAACAACCTGGACTATACGGTATGTAGTAACTTAGTTTGAGGAGATGGCGATTGGGTCTAAAAATGTGTTTGGCGTGTCATAGTCTAGATTTAGTCCACATGGTTTTTTCTACCATTTCCCGAAAGTCAAACTCTTCCCACACGCCCAAGTCACCTTTCTCAGTTTCATAAGCATCTGCTTAAAAACAACATTGTGTGTGGCTATCCTTCTATATATTCCAGAGACGTGTCCATGGGGATTTATTGATATGTTGTAACGTTTTCATTCTATATAAACTTTTCTTTTGAAAAAATTGTCAAAAAGGCATTCATTAGCATTTTACAGACAATTTATTAAATCCACAATCTGCTCTGAGTAATTCCTGTCCTTGAGTATCTTAACGTATTGAAACCAAAATCTAGTGTCCATAAAAGTATTATATTTTGTCTACATTCAACTGGTAAAAGTTGCTTGTGACGTGATTCAGGGGAGATAAAATCCTTAACAATATGTTTTCCTATATTGTGTTTTTATTCAATTGAGGCTTAAATTGTAATGTAAAAAACAAACAAGATTTGCGTAACCTGTATAGATGCAGCGTCCCTGTCCCCTGGGGTGTGTTGTGGTTGTCACAGACGCTGGACCTGATCCAAATCTTTGCTCTACCCGACCCTTCCCTGCCCCACCTGTGTGTTATGTCACACTGATTATTTAATCAAGGTTCGTCCAAAATGGCACCACATTCCCTATACAGTGCACATCTTTTGACCAGAACCCTTTGTATGGTATAGGGTGCCATTTTTGACACAGACCAGATTACTAAAAAGAGGAGTGTCTGACCCCTGCCTGCAGTCGTTTATCATATTTCCCTTGACCTGACATGCAAACAGCTTATTTACTCTGACTGGACACAAACCCATCTAAGACTCCCTAATGTGCATGCAAAGACAGCTAAGAGTTTTTAAAAAATTATGCTCAACAAAAATGTAAAGACATGAGTAGCATTTATTGAATATGATGGATTTTTTAAAAATAACAAAAGATCCTCTAGTCCTATCTCACTATTAAATACAAACACAAAAATGCAATGTGAAGCACTAGCAAGAGGATTGATAAGAAATCTTGTCAGGTACAAGGGAATGAATCAAAGCTAGGGATGCAACATTTTGTAATTCCCTCCTGATTAATGGAATCATCTGACCAGGATTTCTGGAGAACCTTTTAGGTCAAATTACCTAAATATTGCAAACCTAAAAACATACATATTTTTGACAGCGCATCTTCAACTACCAACCTCTTTACAAGCTATCACATAACAGTTGTAAACAGGTTACAATTGACCCTCTATATCAGATGAAACTGGGAATATAAACTCTCCCTCAGAGACCTTTGATAAAGGGCAGTTTCCCAGCCCGGTGGAGGTAGAGGAGGGGCTGCACAAACCCACTGACCATACTGAAGAAGAGACACACATATGTGACATATACTAACTGCAGCAAATCATACATTTCATTAAAAGGTAAAACCACTACCCATGGAAGGTAGTTTACCATCATAGACACCAAGATAATCAAAATGATCTTAAACGCCCTCATCTTCATGTTATTTGTCCCATCCCTCCCTGTCTCCCCTTCCCCCGGCCCAGGATGTTTCAGAGCCCTGAGAACTGACAGGCAGCAGAATGACATACATATAATTAAGACCAGATCAGCCAAATACAAACATACGACAATTCTGCGTTCATTTACAAACATGGAAATAAAACCGAACAGCATCACAACCAGCCAAACCAGTCCAGAACACCCCACCTTGTATCTCAGGGGTCTGTACTTCAGGAAGACCACAGGGTGGACAACTGCCAGGTATCGCTCAAAACATATACAGCACTGGAACAGGGGGCGGCCGTGGAACATAAAACATCTGAAGAATGTAATTAGAGCTAGGAGAGGAGGAATAGGGAGATATATGTTGACAACGACAAAGACAGCTGACAGGCAGTAGATGATTTCAGATACAGCCAAGTTGAGAGCGAAGAACTCTGAGGCCACCGTCCCTCCGGCTCCGGTCAGTATCAGCCACAGGACGTAGACATTGGTGGGTAGACTCAGGATGAGGTTGACTGCATAGCAGGCCGTTTTTAAAGCATAAACTGGCTCCAGATAGGCAGTGAGGACAGAGGAATGGTTGGAAGAGTTCATTTTCTTTTATACAAACCGCAGTTTGAAAGTTACAATGATCACTGCAGCAGAGAGAGAGGGAGAGAGAGAGAGAGAGACATACGTGACAAGAACATCACTATGTTAACTCTTCATATCTAAGGCACGTAATTCAGTTACACTGCTAATCTCAGAGATTAAATTGCATCAACCAACCTGAAGTCTGTGATTGGTGGGTCGTCTCTTCAAGTTCTTTTTACGACTGTGTCTCTCCTTGGAACTGAGCTAGGTACATCTATAGGCTAAATCAAATACCTGTCAACACACCTGTGTGGCATATCACATTGACAACCTCTGTAGCTACACCCAAGGACCTCATGCCATGCAAATTTCCTGCTCAGTGTGACAGGAACCACACCTATAAATATGATAGATGAGGATGTGTTGCTGTTGCTATTGTAGGCCTACTTTTTACTGCATGCTAGCCAAAAATAGTACATTTTCTTGACATGCTAGAAGATACAGACATGTTTTATCATGTTGTACACAAGGCTTTCTGTAGATATCAAATTCTAAAGAGACCAACATGTGTATGCAAAGGTTAATGAAGTTTCCTCTGACATTTTCTCAGTCTTTGTTAGCTGTAGCCTCTTCACATATTCTAGTAGTCTTATGGGCGGTAACTCATTGGAAGTGATTAATTAGATTCAATATAATTTCATTTTTGAGGAATACAACATTCAACCCCTCACCCACACACCCCAGTCGCTCCTGTCTGTAAACTGATGCTGCCCATCACCTCACTTGATGGACCACACCTGTGTCATGACTGGCCTGTGAGGATCAGGTTACCATGTATCACAGCTCTACAGAAATATCTCTCAGTCCCGCAGAGGGGGAGGGGTAGAGAGGGATTGATGGGGAGGGTTATGACACCTCAAGCCATTGTACATCTTAAGGCAGCAAACAAATCCTTTGTCCTTCAGTATTTGGGACTGGAATGTCTGTGTAGGTCTTATGGAGAACCTCAGAACTGTAACATGCAGTAAATGGACTTTGGGACATTATATTTAATCAGCCAAAATAGTGGTAACACTGATAGATGGATTATGAAAATGAATGTCACTTTTGTTATCTTATTAAAAGTAAAATGCTGACATTATCATGAAAACAGTAACATGAAGAGTTTTCATAATATGTACACAATGTTTACACAATGTTTACATACTGTGCGTTGTGTAGACAATATCTAGATCAAAGAGAATGTTATTGTAATGATGAACTGTGGGCAAATTGTGCCTCAACAACACATCAGTTGCCACTTTCGCGATGCCCTCATCTGTTGTCTCTGACACCGTGTATAGCCCAATAAACTCCTTGTGAAGGGCAAAGTCATGGTCAACATAACACAGGCAGACACTCTCAGACACTCTCCTGTTCAGCGCCAGAGACATCATGAGTACCATCAACAATTACTGGGAATTGTACAGTCTGAAGAGACCTAATCTCAGCTGCAATGCCTCGAATGACTGTATTGGGCATGATGTTAAAAATGTCATTCTGTGCTTTGGGGCTTGTGTACATTGTGGTACGCTCTGTTAACTACTTCAGTAAAAGCTGGTATATATTCCCACTGTCATCCGTTTGGCCTCTAACGGCTTGTCGCTGTCTTGCTACATGCTGCACCAAACTAACAATTTTCATCAAGCAATGCCTTGCGTCCTGCTGCGGTATACCCCACACGCTGGATAACTGGGCACTGATTGGATTTATCTGGTGTGCTGTTTACAGTTACAAAGTGGCGATGGGTTTGGCAGTTTTGATGTGCTGTGACTTGTACAATGGCTTTTCTCTAGTTCCTAAATCCTGCACTAATGAAGGCAGCATCCGCTCTCTGGCCAAAATATGGTTGGCTATAAAACCCTTGGCTACAGTGAAAACAACACTCCTTTTATTGATGGATTATAATGTAGCCAGGAGATATTGCGAAACCGCTTCTCTTGAAACATCAACACTGTTGGCAAGAGTTTGCGGTTCTATAAATTGTGGGTGTGGCTGATATGGTTTTGTGCCATCACTGAGGTAACTGGACAATGCTGTGCCACTGTCTGTACTGGTGCTGCTGGCAACAAGGTTGACACCTGGTCCTGCCGTGGCTGTGACACTGTCATCTGAGGTTTCTCTCCCTGGCTCTTTCCCATTCAACTCCCTCACTGACTCACAGTCTGTCTCCTAGAAAATAAATACTACTGGTACTACTGGTACCCAAAACTACACAATTAATCACAACAGCAATACCATTGCCTTAAACAAATCTTGGTTCAGTCACCAGTTTTAAGTTGAGAGTGGGGGTATCCATGGCGTTGTCCAATTATGTCGCTATTTTACACGTCTAAAAAAGAGAGAACCTTTCATAATGTTGCCAAACAAAGACTCAACAAACTTACCTGAGACTCCCTGTCTCTGCCAGTCTGTCCCTGCCTATCTGTCCCCATCTCTGCTGTCTGTGTGCCATCTGTTGCCTGCTCTGCCTAATGACATTATTATGAAACATTTCCATTATGAACATCTTATCAACTAGTCTTAGAGATATTAGGCTACTAGGGTTCTTACTTTGCGTTTTGGTGTACAAAAAAATGCTCTGATGGCCGTCTTTTAAAAATGTTCAGCCATTTTTCTACCTGGCTGTCTGGATACACACACACACACACACACACACACACACACACACACACACACACACACACAGGTCTGACGAAGAGAAGTAGTAGGAAGGATCGGAGGACCAATGCGCAGCGTGGTAAGTGTCCATATTGTTTAATAAAAATAATGAACACTGAACAAAACAATAAACGACAACGTGAAATAACAAAAACCGAAACAGTTCCGTGTGGAACAAACACTGACACGGAAAATAATCACCCACAACTCAAAAGTGAAACCAGGCTACCTAAGTATGGTTCTCAATCATTGTGCGTCACACCTTTTACCTTCCTGTCCATGGGGCCTGGGCTCAAACCCAGAATCTCTGGTGGCACAGCTAGCACTGCGCCACCCGTGAGGCCCTTTAGGAAGATTCTTGCTAGTGCTTCACATTGCATCTTTGTGTCAGTATCTAATAGTGTAAGGGGTGCGTACTGGCGGCAGAGAAGTCAGACGCAGGAGAGCAAAAACTGATTTACAACGGCACAGTTTAATAACAAAAAACCCACTGGAAACCAGAACAATCAAATAATGGGTACATAACCCGACGCACACCAGGACAGACCTGCACAAGCACTTACAATAAACAATCACCGACAAGGACATGAGGGGGAACAGAGGGTTAAATACACAACATGTAATTGATGGGATTGGAACCAGGTGAGATGGAAGACAAGACAAAAACCAAAGGAAAATGAAAAAAGGATCAGCGATGGCTAGAATGCCGAATGCCACCCAAACAAGGAGAGGGACCAACTTCGGTGGAAATCGTGACAAATAGTGAGATTGGATGATAAGACCCAAATGTTTTCAAGGGTTGAACAAATGAGTACAAAGAGTGTTTTTTTGCACGTTTTCTTTTCATTTTTGAATCCATCCTTTTCAATAAATGCTTCTGTTGAACCATTCATGTCTGTTACTTTTGATAGAGCAGAAACAATCCATCAATCATGCAGTCAGAAAAAATGAATACAACTATTAGATTTATTGACATTTGGATCTTTTAAATGGATTTGTGTCCAGTCAGAGTAAAACACACTATTTGCATGTCAGGTCAAGGGAAATAGTACATACTTCACACTAGTGCAGGCATGGTGGCAGACACTCTTCTTGTCTGTGCTCTGGTCTGTGTCCGAAAACGGAACCCTATACCCTATCCTTTTACAGAAGTGGTGCAAATTTGGTGGGTTGAAAGATGTGCATCCTTTTTTTTGCCAAACTTTCAGCACACGTCTTCTCCCCAGTGTTATTTTATTTTTTGCTCCTTTGCACCCCAGTATCTCTACTTGCACATTCATCTTCTGCACATCTATCACTCCAGTGTTTAATTGATAAATTGTAATTATTTCGCCACAATGGCCTATTTATTGCCTTACCTCCCTTATCTTACCCCATTAACACAACTTTTTCTATTGTGTTAATGACTGTATGTTTGTTTAATCCATCTGTAACTCTTTGTTGTTGTTTGTGTCGCACTGCTTTGCTTTATCTTGGCCAGGTCACAGTTGTAACACTTTACACACTTTTTGTGTTTTGTAAATTTCAATATATTTCACCTGAATTCCTTACCACCCAAATAAATGTAGTGACTGCATTTTCCGGTCTTTTTCTTAGTCAAACGTGATGAACAAAACGGAGCTATTTCGTAGGTAAAGGTCAATTATTTTATTTGAATGCTTTTCTTGTTTTTGTGAAAATGTTGCCTGCTGAATGCTAGGCTTAATGCTATGCTAGGCTATCAATACTCTTACACAAATGCTTGTGTAGCTTTGGTTGAAAAGTGTGAGATTTGTGTTTTCATGAGAATGAGCATAGCCCTATCAGTGGCCCGCCTCTGTGAAGGTACATGGGCTATAAAACTTCGATTAGAAAGGCCTGCTCGCAGATGTGTTTTAGGGAGCGTTTGACATGTGATGAGGGGTGGTCGTTTGCTCGCAGACCCATTACGGATGCAGGCAATGTTAATTAAGATGACAAACTCTACAGTGGAAAGTCTACACATCAGAGTTATTGGATTCACATGGAATTGTTGTTCAATTTAAATGTTTGAATATGAAATTATTCGTGATGGATGAAATGTGATTTTAGCTTCTAAAATGTGAGATTTGTGTTTTCATGAGATAGGGCTATAAAACTTTACAAACACGCCCTCCTCTCCCTTCCTATATAAGCCCTTGACGACAATATAACCTCCTGATCCGAGGACGTGAGGACGACGGTCCTATGTCAGAATGGTTCAGATAATAACTACAGAACGAAGCCAACATCAGCGTGAGATTTGGTTGCGAATGGTATGAACTTTGAACTCTTATTCACTACAGAAGTGATACCTCCTAGCCATTGAGTTTGCAACAGCAGATGCAAACGAGGGTTAGGAAGGAACAGACAGAGTATCCCGTCTATCACCAAACGACGTTACTACAACGTATCCAATTGACAACTAGAGACATTATTCAAAGGACTCGGTTGGGCAACACAGCCTCCCATTTACCACCAACCTACCGAAGCACAGCTCAAAGTAAATATTTATTGCATTTTCCTTTTTCAAATGGGCGGTAATTTAGAATGCATAAGATACTGTATTTACGATAGCACAGCTTCTTCCCTTTGTTCCTCAGTCTTCCCGCTCTTTCACCCAATCAAAACCAGCTAAACCAATCCAGACTTCAGGAAGACCACAGGGTGGACCACTGCCAGATAGCGCTCAAAACATGTACGGTACTGGAATAGGTGGTTGGCTGGGAATATAAAACCATGAATTAATGCTGCTAGAGCCAGGACAGAGGGAATAGGGAGGTGTGTGTAGACAAAAACAAAGACAGTACACAGGTAGTAGAGGCCCTCAGATACAGCCAAGCTGAGAGCGAAGAGTTCTGAGGCCATCATCCCTCTGGCTATTGTCAATATTAGCCACAGGACGTAGCCACTGGTGGGTAGACTCAGGATGAGATAGCATTTGGGCTCCAGATAGCTAGAGAGGACAGAGGAATGGTTGGAAAAGTTCATTTCTTTTGGCTTTTTTTCTTTCGGCTTTAACGTTCCATTGAACACCACGGAAGAGAGAGAGAGAGAGAGAGAGAGAGAGAGAGAGGTGACATAAACAACACTCTCATCTTAACTCTTCCTGTCAAAAGGCACATCAGAAAAACATCATTCTAAATATCAGTCAATGTCTGCACTTTCTGTTGAAAATATCATATCGAATTGAAACATTTCACTCTGTTACATTGAAAAGATCAGAGATTGAACAGTTTAATCTAACCTGACCTCTGTTTGGTGTCTCCTCTCTTCCCGGGCGTTTTGCGATTGTGTCTCTCCTTAGAGCAAAAAAGTAATTAGTCAGCCACCAATTGTGCAAGTTCTCCCACTTAAATAGATGAGAGAGGCCTGTAATGTTCATCATAGGTACACTTCAACTATGACAGACAAAATGAGAAATATAAAATCGAGAAAATCACATTGTAGGATTTTTAATGAATTTATTTGCAAATTATGGTGGAAAATAAGTAGTTGGTCAATAACAAAAGTTTATCTCAACACTTTGTTATATACCCTTTGTTGGCAATGACAGAGGTCAAACTTTTAATGTAAGTCTTCACAAGGTTTTCACACACTGTTGCTGGTATTTTGGCCCATTCCTCCATGCAAATCTCCTCTAGAACAGTGATGTTTTGGAATGTTGCTAGGCAACACAGACTTTCAACTCCCTCCAAAGATTTTCTATGGGGTTGAGATCTGGAGACTGGCTAGGCCACTCCAGGACCTTGAAATGCTTCTTACGAAGCCACTCCTTCGTTGCAGTGTGTTTGGGATCAGTGTGTTTGGGATCATTGTCATGCTGAAAGACCCAGGCACGTTTCATCTTCAATGCCCTTGCTGATGGTAGGCTTTGGTTACTTTGGTCCCAGCTCTCTGCAGGTCATTCATAGGTGAGATCTTGCGTGGAGCCCCAGATCGAGGTAGATTATCAGTGGTCTTATATGTGATCATGATATTTTCCTTATATCCACTAAATGTAAACTTTTTATAACACTACTTGTTAATTTTCTATTACATAAGTATAGTTTAATATTGAAAATTATGTATGACAGAAATCAGATTAAAAAATATACTGTTGATGCCAGACTTCAGAGCAGTGAAATATAGCAGGACACTCACACTACTCACTACCTTCAGCTACCTTGTTACCAAAACCTCCCCTCAGCGGTGAATTTTCTGACCAGCATGTAAAATAACATGTTGTTAGCCTATCCAGCACAATGTCAAATATAGAAACAAGACCCTCCCTCCTTCAATTGGCTATCGAGCGGTCATATCACTGATCATTTTCATAAAGTTGGAAACTTCCTGAACTTTAGTCATATCTCTCTAGTCGCCAACGGTTATAAATTACTGAATTTGTCCACCCATTGAAAATTACGTATTTCTGGTAGGTTAGTTACGGAAAGTAGTGAGCAATATCAGCATCCCGTATAGCAAGTCACCTCTTAGTCAGAGACCTCTGATACAGAGTTTCTCAGCCCTGTGGAAGTAGTGGATGAGCTGCACAAACCCAGTCACCACAGCAATGATGAGAGACACAATCAAAGCCTGATGTAATCTGGATCCCAACTTACCGCGAAGAGCTGTTACCAGCAGCATTGGGAGGTAGTTATATAAAACTCAAAGACAATGTGTCAAACAGGCAGACAATCATTTCAGACATTGTCAGGTTGAGAGCGAATAATTCTGTGGCCATTGTCCCTCTGGTTCCAGAATGAGATTGATTGCATGGAACACAAGTAATAAGGTCTCTGGTTGAGATGTAAGGCCGGTGATGTTGACAACAGAGGAGAAATAAGAATCCCTCTTCAGAAGTGTTCATCGCCTCTCTGGAAGCTTCTTCTGTGCGTACAGATGGTGGAGTGAACGGTTGAGTCCTGGAATGGATCTCAAATGATCTACTTTTGACCAAAGTCCTGTGCACTATATAGGGAATGGGGTGCCATTTGGGACACATCCTGGTTTTGGGAAACGATCAGATCAGAAACACTCAAATGCAACAAGAGAAACGGATCATCATCACCTCCTTTACTCCAACTATATGATCAAAGACACGACAGACAAATACATGTATATAATGTCATACTGTGGTCAACATCTGAATATTCCAATATTCAGATTTGAGGCTGAAATTACATTTTTGCATCTATCTATGCATTTTGAGGTTTGTTGGTATTTTGGTCCGTTAATATTAGAATTTTCGAAAAGAAACATGAGACAAAATAAGAAACACTCACACTGCTCTTTAATAAGCTTTACGTATCGGACTCAATAAACATAAAAATGTCAAAATCCTGATGAAAATGTATATTTTCATTCGTTTATCATACCAGCGTAGTAAGATTTTCATGACTATGAACCACTTTAAAATGGACATACATCCATAATTCCCAAGCTCACTACTTCGAATTACACATAATATAAATGCCCATTTCAAAGAATGTAACAACCTGGACTATACTGTATGTAGTAACTTAGTTTGAGAAGATGGCAATTGGGTCTAAATTTAGTCCACGTTTTTTTCTACCATTTCCTGAAAGTCAAACTCTTCCCACACGCCCAAGTCACTTTTCTCAGTTTCATAAGCATCTGCTTAAAAACAACATTGTGTGTGGCTATCCTTCTATATATTCCAGAGACGTGTCCATAGGGATTTATTGATATGTTGTAACATTTTCATTCTATATAAACTTTTCTTTTGAAAAATTTGTCAAAAAGGCATTCATTAGCATTTTACAGACAATTTATTAATCCACAATTTGCTCTGAGTAATCCGTGTCCTTGAGTATCTTAACGAATTGAAACCAAAATATTAAATCTGACAATCTAGTGTCCAGAAAAGTATTATATTTTGTCTACATTCAACTGGTAAAAGTTGCTTGTGATGTGATTCAGGGGAGAAAAAATCCTTAACAATATGTTTTCCTACATTATGTTTTTATTCAATTGGGGCTTAAATTCAAATTGTAATGTAAAAAAAAAAACTTTTGGGTAACCTGTATAGATGCAGCGTCCCTGTCCCCTGGGGTGTGTTGTGGTTGTGCCTGTCACAGACGCTGGACCTGATCCAAATCTCTGCTCTACCCGACCCTTCCCTGCCCCACTGATTATTTAATCTACGTGCGTCCAAAATGGCACCACATTCCCTATATAGTGCACATCTTTTGACCAGAGCCCTTTTATATGGTATTGGGTGCCATTTTGGACACAGACCAGAGCACCAAAAAGAGGAGTGTCTGACCCCCTGCCGGCAGTCGTGTATCATATTTCCCTTGACCTGATATGCAAACAGCCTGTTTACTATGACTGGACACAAACCCATCTAAGAATCCCTAATGTGCATGCAAAGACAGCTAAGAGTAAAAAAAAATGATGCTCAACAAACATTTAAAGACATGAGTAGCATTTATTGAATATGATGGGTTTTAAAAAATAACAAAAGATCCTCTAGTCCCATCTCACTATTAAATACAAACACAAAAATGCAATGTGAAGCACTAGCAAGAGGATTGATAAGAAATCTTGTCAGGTACAAGGGAATGAATCAAAGCTAGGGATGCAACATTTTGTAATTCCCTCCTGATTAATGGAATCTTCTGACCAGGATTTCTGGAGAACCTTTTAGGTCAAGTTACCAGAATATTGCAAACCTAAAAACATACATATTTTTGACAGCGCATCTTCAACTACCAACCTCTTTACAAGCTATCACATAACAGTTGTAAACAGGTTACAATTGACCCTCTATATCAGATGAAACTGGGAATATAAACTCTCCCTCAGAGACCTTTGATAAAGGGCAGTTTCCCAGCCCGGTGGAGGTAGAGGAGGGGCTGCACAAACCCACTGACCATACTGAAGAAGAGACACATATATGTGAGATATACTAACTGCAGCAAATCATAGATTTCATTAAAAGGTAAAACCACCACCCATGGGAGGTAGTTTACCATCATAGACACCAAGATAATCAAAATGATCTTAAATGCCCTCATCTTCATGTCATTTGTCCCCTCCCTCTCTCTCTCCCGCTCCCCCGGCCCAGGCTGTTTCAGAGTCCTTAGAACTGACAGGCAGCAGAATAACATAAATGTAATTAAGACCAGAATATCAGCAAAAAAAAAAAATACAACAATTTTGTGTTCATTTACAAACATAGACATAAAACAGATCCCAATCAAAACCAGCCAAACCAATCCAGAACACCCCACCTTGTATCTCAGGGGTCTGTACTTCAGGAAGACCACAGGGTGGACAACTGCCAGGTAGCGCTCAAAACATATACAGCACTGGAACAGGGGGCGGCCGTGGAACATAAAACCACTGAAGAATATAATTAGAGCTAGGATAGGGGGAATAGGGAGATGTATGTAGACAAAGACAAAGACAGCACACAGGCAGTAGAGGATTTCAGATACAGCCAAGTTGAGAGTGAAGAACTCTGAGGCCACCATCCCTCCGGCTCCGGTCAGTATCAGCCACAGGACGTAGACATTGGTGGGTAGACTCAGGATGAGGTTGACTGCATAGCAGGCAGTGGTGACAGCGATATTAAGTTCCAGATAGGCAGAGAGGACAGGGGAATGGTTGGAAGAGTTCATTTTCTTTTATACAAACCGCAGTTTGAAAGTTACAATGATCACTGCAGCAGAGAGAGAGGGAGAAAGAGAGAGACAGACATACGTGACAAGAACATCACTATGTGAACTCTTCATATCTAAGGCACTTAATTCAGTTACACTGCTAATCTCAGAGATTAAATTGCATCAACCAACCTGAAGTCCGTGATTGGTGGGTCGTCTCTTCAAGTTCTTTTTACGACTGTGTCTCTCCTTGGAACTGAGCTAGGTACATCTATAGGCTAAATCAAATACCTGTCAACACACCTGTGTGGCATATCACATTGACAACCTCTGTAGCTACACCCAAGGACCTCATGCCATGCAAATATCCTACTCAGTGTGACAGGAACCACACCTATAAATATGATAGATGAGGATGTGTTGCTGTTGCTATTGTAGGCCTACTTTTTACTGCATGCTAGCCAAAAATAGTACATTTTCTTGACATGCTAGAAGATACAGACATGTTTTATCATGTTGTACACAAGGCTTTCTGTAGATATCAAATTCTAAAGAGACCAACATGTGTATGCAAAGGTTAATGAAGTTTCCTCTGACATTTTCTCAGTCTTTGTTAGCTGTAGCCTCTTCACATATTATAGTAGTTCTAGTGGCACTCTGTCTTATGGGCGGTAACTCATTGGAAGTGATTAATTAGATTCAATATAATTTCATTTTTGAGGAATACAACATTCAACCCCTCACCCACACACCCCAGTCGCTCCTGTCTGTAAACTGATGCTGCCCATCACCTCACTTGATGGACCACACCTGTGTCATGACTGGCCTGTGAGGATCAGGTTACCATGGATCACAGCTCTACAGAGATATATTTCACTCCCGCAGAGGGGGAGGGGTAGAGAGGGATTGATGGGGAGGGTTATGACACCTCAAGCCATTGTACATCTTAAGGCAGCAAACAAATCCTTTGTCCTTCAGTATTTGGGACTGGAATGTCTGTGTAGGTCTTATGGAGAACCTACCTCAGAACTGTAACATGCAGTAAATGGACTTTGGGACATTATATTTAAATCAGCCAAAATAGTGGTAACACTGATAGATGGATTATGAAAATGAATGTCACTTTTGTTATCTTATTAAAAGTTAAATGCTGACATTATCATGAAAACAGTAACATGAAGAGTTTTCATAATATGTACACAATGTTTACACAATGTTTACATACTGTGTGTTGTGTAGACAATATCTAGATCAAAGAGAATGTTATTGTAATGATGAACTGTGGGCAAATTGTGCCTCAACAACACATCAGTTGCCACTTTCGCGATGCCCTCATCTGTTGTCTCTGACACCGTGTATAGCCCAATAAACTCCTTGTGAAGGGCAAAGTCATGGTCAACATAACACAGGCAGACACTCTCAGACACTCTCCTGTTCAGCGCCAGAGATATCATGAGTACGATCAACAATTACTGGAAATTGTACAGTCTGAAGAGACCTAATCTCAGCTGCAATGCCTCGAATGACTGTATTGGGCATGATGTTAAAAATTTCATTCTGTGCTTTGGGGCCTGTGTACATTGTGGTGCGCTCTGTTAACCACTTCAGTAAAAGCTGGTATATATTCCCACTGTCATCCGTTTGGCCTCTAAAGGCTTGTCGCTGTCTTGCTACATGCTGCACCAAACTAACAATTTTCATCAAGCAATGCCTTGCGTCCTGCTGCGGTTTACCCCACATGCTGGATAACTGGGCACTGATTGGATTTATCTGGTGTTCTGTTTACAGTTACAAAGTGGCAATGGGTTTGGCAGTTTTGATGTGCTGTGACTTGTACAATGGCTTTTCTCTAATTCCTAAATCCTGCACTAATGACATTATTATGAAACATTTCCATTATGAACAGCTTATCAACTAGTCTTAGAGATATTAGGCTACTAGGGTTCTTACTTTGCGTTTTGGTGTACTAAAAAATGCTCTGATGGTTGTCTTTTAAAAATGTTGAGCCATTTTTCTACCTGGCTGGCTGGATACACACACACACACACACACACACACAGTGTGCAGGTCTGACGAAGAGGAGTAGTAGGAAGGATCGGAGGACCAATGCGCAGCGTGGTAAGTGTCCATATTGTTTAATAAGAATAATGAACACTGAACAAAACAATAAACGACAACGTGAAATAACAAAACCGAAACAGTTCCGTGTGGAACAAACACTGACATGGAAAATAATCACCCACAACTCAAAAGTGAAACCAGGCTACCTAAGTATGGTTCTCAATCAATGACAATGAATGACAGCTGCCTTTGATTGAGAACCATACCAGGCCAAACACAGAAATCCCAAATCATAGAAAAAGGAACATAGACAACCCACCCAACTCACGCCCTGACCACACTAAAACAAAGACATGACAAAAGGACTAAGGTCGGAACGTGACAGTACCCCCCCCCCCCCCCCCCAAAGTTGCGGACTCTGGCCGCAAAATCTGAACCTATAGGGGAGGGTCTGGGTGGGTGTCTGTCCACGGTGGAGGCTCTGGCGCGGGACGTGGACCCCACTCCACCATAGTCTTTCTCCGCCTCTTTAACTGCCTCCGTGGCCTCTTTAGAGCGGCGACCCTCGCCGTCGACCTCGGACTGGGGACCCTAGCCACGGGTCCCGAATGGAAGGGAGATTCCGGCAGCACGGGACGGACAGGAGCTTCCGGCAGCACCGGACAGGCGGGAGCCTTCGGCAACTTCGGAGTGAAGGGCAATTCCGGCAGCTCCTGGCTGACGGACGGCTCCGGCAGCTCCTGGCTGACGGACGGCTCCGGCAGCTCCTGGCTGACGGACGGCTCTGGCAGCTCCTGGCTGACGGGCGGAAGATTCCCCTAATCTGGAGGGAATAACTAGAAAAACCTGAATTTTCAACCCTAGATTTGATTCATTCCCTCTTATCTGGGAAGATTCTTTTTTTTTACCCCCTTTAGTCTCCCCAATTTTGTGGTATTCCAATTGGTAGTAGTTACAGTCTTGGCTCATCGCTGCAACTCCCGTACGGACTCAGGAGAGGCGACTGTCGAGAGCCATGCGTCCTCCAAAACTCAACCCAACCTAGCCGCACTGATTCTTGACGCAACGCACCTCCAACCCGGAAGCCAGCCGCACCAATGTGTCTCAGGAAAAACTATACCTGGTGACCTGGTCAGCGTGCACTGCACCCGGCCCGCCACAGGAGTCGCTAGTGCACAATGCCGGCCAACCCCTCCCTAACCCAGACGACGCTGGGCCAATTGTGCGTCGCACTATGGACCTTCCTGTCCATGGGGCCTGGGCTCAAACCCAGAATCTCTGGTGGCACAGCTAGCACTGCGATACTGCGCCACCTGTGAGGCCCTCTAGGAATATTCTTGCTAGTGCTTCACATTGCATCTTTGTGTCAGTATTTAATAGTGTAAGGGGTGCGTACTGGCAGCAGAGATGTCAGACGCAGGAGAGCAAAAACTGATTTAATAACAGGTTAATAACAAAAAACCCACTGGAAACCAGAACAATCAAATAATGGGTACATAACCCGATGCACACCAGGACAGACCTGCACAAGCACTTACAATAAACAATCACCGACAAGGACATGAGGGGAAACAGAGGGTTAAATACACAACATGTAATTGATGGGATTGGAACCAGGTGAGATGGAAGACAAGACAAAACCAAAGGAAAATGAAAAAAGGATCAGCGATGGCTAGAATGCCGAATGCCACCCAAACAAGGAGAGGGACCAACTTCGGCGGAAACCGTGACAAATAGTGAGATTGGATGATAAGACCCAAATGTTTTCAACGGTTAAACAAATGAGTACAAAGAGTGTTTTTTTGCATGTTTTCTTTTCATTTTTGAATCGTTCACATTCAATAAATGTTTCTGTTGAACCACTCATGTCTGTTACTGTTGATAGAGCAGAAACAATCCATCAATCATGCAGTCAGAAAAAATAAATACAACTATTAGATTTATTGACATTTGGATCTTTTAAATGGATTTGTGTCCAGTCAGAGTAAAACACACTATTTGCATGTCAGGTCAAGGGAAATAGTACATACTTCACACTAGTGCAGGCATGGTGGCAGACACTCTTCTTGTCTGTGCTCTGGTCTGTGTCCGAAAACGGAACCCTATACCCTATCCTTTTACAGAAGTGGTGCAAATTTGGTGGGTTGAAAGGTGTGCATCCTATTTTTTTGCCAAACTTTCAGCACACGTCTTCTCCCCATAGTGTTATTTTATTTTTTGCTCCTTTGCACCCCAGTATCTCTACTTGCACATTCATCTTCTGCACATCTATCACTCCAGTGTTTAATTGATAAATTGTAATTATTTCGCCACAATGGCCTATTTATTGCCTTACCACCCTTATCTTACCCCATTAACACAACTTTTTCTATTGTGTTAATGACTGTATGTTTGTTTAATCCATCTGTAAGTCTTTGTTGTTGTTTGTGTCGCACTGCTTTGCTTTATCTTGGCCAGGTCACAGTTGTAACACTTTACACACTTTTTGTGTTTTGTAAATTTCAATATATTTCACCTGAATTCCTTACCACCCAAATAAATGTAGTGACTGCATTTTCCGGTCTTTTTCTTAGTCAAACGTGATGAACAAAACGGAGCTATTTCGTAGGTAAAGGTAAATTATTTTATTTGAATGCTTTTCTTGTTTTTGTGAAAATGTTGCCTGCTGAATGCTAGGCTTAATGCTATGCTAGGCTATCAATACTCTTACACAAATGCTTGTGTAGCTTTGGTTGAAAAGTGTGAGATTTGTGTTTTCATGAGAATGAGCATAGCCCTATCAGTGGCCCGCCTCTGTGAAGGTACATGGGCTATAAAACTTCGATTAGAAAGGCCTCCTCGCAGATGTGTTTTAGGGAGCGTTTGACATGTGATGAGGGGTGGTCGTTTGCTCGCAGACCCATTACGGATGCAGGCAATGTTAATTAAGATGACAAACTCCAAAAGCATGATGTTTCCACCCCCATGCTTCACAGTAGGTGTGGTGTTCTTTGGATGCAACTCAGCATTCTTTGTCCTCCAAACATGACGAGTTGAGTTTTTACCAAAAAGTTATATTTTGGTTTCATCTGACCATATGACATTGGGAGAATCTTCTTCTGGATCATCCAAATGCTCTCTAGCAAACTTCAGACGGGCCTGGACATGTACTGGCTTAAGCAGGGGGACACGTCTGGCACTGCAGGATTTGAGTCCCTGGTGGCGTAGTGTGTTACTGATGGTAGGCTTTGTTACTTTGGTCCCAGCTCTCTGCAGGTCATTCACTAGGTCCCCCCGTGTGGTTCTGGGATTTTTGCTCACCGTTCTTGTGATCATTTTGACCCCACGGGGTGAGATCTTGCGTGGATTTCCAGATCGAGGTAGATTATCAGTGGTCTTGTATGTCTTCCATTTCCTAATAAATGCTCCCACAGTTGATTTCTTCAAACCAAGCTGCTTACCTATTGCAGATTCAGTCTTCCCAGCCTGGTGCAGTTCACAATTTTGTTTCTGGTGTCCTTTGACAGCTTTTTGGTCTTGGCCATAGTGGAGTTTGGAGTGTGACTGTTTGAGGTTGTGGACAGGTGTCTTTTATACTGATAACAAGTTCAAACAGGTGCCATTAATACAGATAACGAGTGGAGGACAGAGGAGCCTCTTAAAGAAGTTACAGGTCTGTGAGAGACAGAAATCTTGCTTGTTTGTAGGTGGCCAAATACTTATTTTCCACCATAATTTGCAAATAAATTCATTAAAAATCCAACAATGTGATTTTCTGGATTTTTTTCTTCTCATTTTGTCTGTCATAGTTGAAGTGTACCTATGATGAAAATTACAGGCCTCTCTCATCTTTTTAAGTGGGAGAACTTGCACAATTGGTGGCTGACTAAATACTTTTTTTGCCCCACTGTATATGGCACTAGCATTGTCATTAAGAAGACATCCAAAAATAGATGAAATTGTATTATTAATTATGACAAAATAATGATACCGCAAGATTATTTGCAAATATATCAAACAGTTTATTTCAGAAGCAAAAATGTAAAATGCAATTTGTCCATGATTTAACACAACTCCGTTCAAACAAAAATGTCAATAATATTAAATAGTTTACATTTCTTTTTCTGGTTCTTTCCTGTGTTGGATAAGCCTTGTTTGGTCAGCATTTACAAGCATTTTATAATCTAGCTGCAGTTAAAGGATTTTGAGATCTACATTTAACAGTGATAGTAGTCTAGCAGATCCAGAAACTCCTCCTGCTTACAGAAAAACAATTTGTAGCCAATTGTAAAGTCTGTGGATGTTAGCTATTCCTAAGAGACTCACATAACATCACAATAAATGTGTTAATCATTTTAAAATAAGTTAATTGAAAAGGTCAACAGGACTAATTTATTGGTTATAAACTGAAGTTTATAACATGATATTTTAATTTAATCCAATAAATGTAAACTTTTTCTAACATTATTTGTTCATTTTCTATCACATAAGTATAGTTTAATATTGAAAATTATGTATGACAGAAATCAGATAAAAAAATATACTGTTGATGCCAGACTTCAGAGCAGTGAAATATAGCAGGACACTCACACTACTCACTACCTTCAGCTACCTTGTTACCAAAACCTCCCCTCAGCGGTGAATTTTCTGACCAGCATGTAAAATAACATGTTGTTAGCCTATCCAGCACAGTGTCAAATATAGCACCCATTGAAAATTACGTATTTCTGGTAGGTTAGTTACGGAAAGGAGTGAGCAATATCAGCATCCCGTATAGCAAGTCACCTCTTAGTCAGAGACCTCTGATACAGAGTTTCTCAGCCCTGTGGAGGTAGTGGATGAGCTGCACAAACCCAGTCACCACAGCAATGATGAGAGACACAATCAAAGCCTGATGTAATCTGGATCCCAACTTACCGTGAAGAGCTGTTACTGTCGTGGAAAATCGGTTCAAATATGACGCGATCAAGAACTTTGTGAAAATCAATAGGCTTTTAACAAAAAGGTATCTCAAGCCGGAGTGGTCCGCGGAACACACACTTTTCAGAGTTTCCTGGCTCTGACTTTATACACATACATAAGCCCATCTTACATGCACATGAAGTTACATCCCAATTCGTGCATCCTGCTTGTTCAGCCCAATAACGCCCATATCTGCTTTCCGTCAGATTATAATGATGACAAGACCCTTGCTTTGTCCCTTCACTCAGCTTAATGCATTCCTTTGTATGTGTGTTATCTGGGGTCAGCAGACTGTGTCTCCTCTGATTTTAGCGTGCTCAGCTATACTAAAAATGCTATACATTCCTCTATGCTATAGGCTTTGATCCTGTAATTAGCTCCATCTGTCCCTTTGTATGTGTGCCTTTATTTTGGATCAATAGACTGTGTGTCTCCTCTAGTTTTAGTGTGTCCAGCCATCCTGGCGCCCAACGTGGGGCCCTCTCTCCATGTGGTTGTCTAATATCTGCAGACTATGTGTCTCCATTTTTAGTGTTTCCAGCTGTCCTGGTGCCCATGTGTTGCCCTCTCCCATGGCCCCACTCTGGCTTCCTGTCCTATACAATAGACAATGCCTTTTACCAGAATGGCAAATACACTATATAAATGTATCTCTCCCTTGTGTTATAGTATATCGTTTCTCCATATGTGTACCTCATTCTCCCAAATAACCCTCCCCTGGTGCTTAATAAGCACCAAAAACTTAAAAGGACATAATCCCAACAGTTGATTAATAAAAATAAAATTTGCACATCACCTTGACCAAACATCTCCAGATCCTATTTGAAACATAAAAGACTTACAAAACCCAATTAGACCAAACATCTCCAAACAATAACATAGCTAGGAGTAAAAGATCTAATTAGAAACATTGAAAGAAAACCTAACTAGACCAAACATCTCTAGTATTTCATAAGAGTAAAAGATCTAGTTCAAAACATTTAAAGAAAACCTAACTAGACCAAACATCTCTAGTATTTCATAAGAGTAAAAGATCGAGTTCGGTATAGAAATAATAAAAATAATACATAACATTTTGTTGAAGCATGAGCATGTAAGTACAAAGCCTTGCCTGAGGTTATCTCAGTTATGTGAAAAAAAAAATGTAATAAAGCAATGAGTATAATAATAAATTGAATATAAGAAAACCCGAGGCCTCCATAAAATTGACGCAACATCATTCTAAATTCAAGCTTTCAACATGATCCTCCCTCTCAGACACCTCTCCAACAGCAGTGATACCAGCGATACCAACCTCTGTTAGAAGATTAAGGACGTGGTCCGTAGACACTTGTAACCAGGATATCCCACTGTTACCTACATGTTTTTAAAATTAACCTAGTATTTAGAAGGCAAAACTAACTTTTAATTAAAAGAAACCAGATATATTCATTGATATACCTATCAAACACATTCAACAAAACATACAAAAACACAAGGCCGTGAGCAAAAGTAGATATACTAAAACCTTACATAGCACCTCTTGCACTTACTACGGAAATGACCCTTTTTGTGGATATGTATCACTATACTTTATTATGAATTTGGAATGACAGCATATACAGGTAAACCTTCCTTACGAAAACCATGGCAAGCGTACCCACCTCCAGGGACCACTCCATACAGGCAGTTTGGATTACCAAAGGGGCAGTCAAGGGGTCCACCAGCCGCATTGCATAACTGTCCATTTTCATCAGTATAGTGGCCTGGCCTGCCCGGCACAGGATTAACTATCACCATCAGCTCTACTTACAAGCATCTGCTTAACCGTTGTCTGGATCACAAGTGATTTCACCAAGGGTAAAACACAACAAAATACAATACCCATAGCCAATAACCCCCCCCCCCCCCCCCCCCCCTACGTGCTACGTCCAACCAATCCCAAACATGAGAGTCAACCCCAGCATTTGCCTTAACCTCTGCTCGTAAACCTTTAAGTTTAGCCATAGCGATTGCAAAAGATCCATTAGGCGCAGTGTTATTGGGAATAAAGGTGCAACAATCATCCCCGAACATAACACAAACTCCACCCTTCTCTGCCAAAAGCCAATTGAGAGCCTGTCTATTTTGCCAAGTCATTTTACTGGTAGCCTGTACCTGTTCCCCCAACGCCGTTAGAGCCGAGTCAGTATAGTTAATGAATCTCTGTTGGTTATAGTATATGTAATTAATCCACTCTCAAGTTCTTATTTGGTGTTATCCACAAAAATATAGATTCAAATCCAGATTTAACTTCATCTCTTGCCTTGAACTCCCGAGGTACCCCTCTAGGCTGTCTAGTCATCATGGGGTGACTTAATAATGGTAACTTGTTGAATTGCTCTAACTAAGGCACAAAGACCAGTCCATCCATCTGGCAGTACATTCAACAGTTTGTTTTTCCCACACATCCAGAAACTATCCGCAACACCTCTGTCCTGATTATAATTGAGCATAATTAGAGATGGCGCAACCTGAGTTATTGTACCACACACCCCTTTTCTATGCATTATCAACCCTTTATCTTTATTACTACGAACCCCAGCAGTCTCTAGTACCCAAATAGTATCACATTCTACAGTGGTGTTTCCTACATCAATTTCTTCGGTGTTATGGCTGTAAAAACATTCATATTTTCCTTTAACCACAGTACTTCTGTCTAATTGAGGTCCATTTAATTCAGTTTTAATGTTATAGGCAGCACAATCCTTGTCTCCTAATCCAGTCTCGTTCAACATGGTTCTGCCTCTAGTGCTCCCTTGAGCAATCCTACATTCTATGTCACACAAGGGAATAGAATACTTTCTCTTGGTACAATGTTCATTTTTCTAATTTGCACAGTTTTTAAATGATGCTGGTTCAGGGACTATTATGAGATCCGACAAAGGTGATTTACTACAAAAAATACAATTGTCCATTCTGTGTTTGTTTGCCGTATACTTAGCCCATTTGTACCATTCATTTTTCACCTCTTCTTCCTGTGTGCTGTCCTTGAGTGGTTCTGAGTCTGATATGTCTATGTCTGTCATCTTTGCAATGTTTTTGTCTTGAGGTAGGTCATTTAGAGTTTGTCAAAAGTTCCAAATCCCATCCCTTTGGTTCTGATGTGTCAGGTGTCTTTGTGGTTACCGTGGTCTGCTTGGTAAGAGCAGTTGATGTCATCTTAGTGGTAGTTGCTGTGGTCGTCACAGCAGCCGCCACCATTGTTGCTGTTGCTTTGGTTGTCACAAGCTGTTCTTGTTCAGGTGTTGGCGTAGGGCCCAATTTAATATATGTGTTACTGTTTCCTTCACTCAGTCCTGTCCTTGTTATTTCAACTATAAATTCTTCACCTTCTGCTGGTGTTATCTTGTTCATGATAAACTCCCAGCCTTCCTCATATTTGATTAATGTCAGGTCACATCCTTTGGGGTCCCAAACAACTTCTCCCTTTGTTTGATGTGTCCAGCCACAGAGTGGTTCCTCTGGTAGCGGTTTCATCTTCCATACAGAAACTGTCCTTTGTTCCCCTGGTTCTGTTAGAATTTGTGGCGGAACATGAAACTTAAACCTGTCAAAATATCCTGTCTCTTCACCTCGTTCGACAGGTTCCTCTCTTCTCTTCCTGTTTTTATCATTTATCTTGATCGTGCGTGCATCATCTTCGTATTGTCCTCGGTTGTTCTTACTCTATCTTTGTCACTGTGCTTTTGTGTTACTAATTTCAATGGTTCATTATGGAGATCAGGTAAGAGCTGAGAAGTCAATTGTGGGAAAATCCCCATTTCTTTCATCTTGCATGGCTTCTGTTCTTCCTTGCACGATTTCTCCTTCTGCTCTTGGTAATGCTTCTCCTCCACTTTCTTCGCCTGTTGTTCCCTCCTCAGGCCGAACTGGGCTTCCATCTGGGAAGGCGTCCATTTCATGGAAGAGATGTTCCCATTCTTTAGGCGATACCTCGGGGTCCCACTGTAGAGGGCTTCCGTCAACAAGGTCTGCCCCAACAGGTATATCATCAGGAGTAGCAGACATGTTACCCCCCCCCACTTCTGGGCTTTCTGGCCGTACTGGAGGAAACCTTGGTTGTTTGTCTTTTTTCTTTTCAGGCTCTTTTCCCCTGGTACTTCTTCTGAGTGCGGTAGTTGTCGTATCTTGGCTAGTATCTGGTCTGCCATTTTCTTGATTCCTCTCTGGCGCTTTGATCGTTTCCGCTGCTCCTGCTCCGTCCGGGCTCCCTCTGGTGAATCAGCATCCTCTGTGTCCTCATCTCTGTATCGTTGTATCCTTCTCTCTCTCGGGACTCGGGTGCAGTGGTTTAGATGATACCACGTCTTGCTTCCTTTCACTTGGACGGCCGTGTTTGTGGCTGTTGCCACCTCGTAGGGTCCTTCTCTCCTCGGCTGATCCCACTTCCTCCGGAACACTCGAACGTAGACCAGATCTCCTGGTATCACTGGGAGAGGTCCTTCCGGACCCGGCTCTGACACGGTCTTTTTCTCCTGTAAGTATATGGCTTTGTGTATTTTGGTTAGATATATCACATATGATTTCAATTCACTTTGCAATATATCTAAGGAGGGACCTTTATACAGTCCTCCTAACATTGGTATTGGCATGGGTCGACCCGTAAGCATTTCATGCGGCGAGAGATGCGTGTTTGTTAGTTTCCATGCGACAACTCAGTAGTGCAAGCGGCAAGGCATCCACCCAATTGAGTCCTGTAGATCTACAGATCTTTGTTATCTTGTTTTTCAGAGTCCCGTTGACTCTACCATCCCCTGCGATTGGGGATGATAGACACATCCCAACCTTTGTTTCATCCTTAGCTGCTGTATTATTGTTTTTACAACTTTTTGTATAAACGCTGAACCATTGTCTGAGCTAATTTCGGACGGAATCCCAAACCTGGGAATTACTTCTGTTGATAAGAATTTTACCACTGTTCCTGATCCCTGATCCACCGATGGTATTGCTTCTACGCATCTACTGAGCCTGTCTATGATAACTAACATGTACCTTTTACCCCGTATAGGTTTTATCATGTCTACATAGTCCATCACAATGTGTCTAAACGGGCCTTCTGGAACCGGCATGTGACCTGTAGGTGTAGTTATACCTTTACGTATGTTGTTTTTTGCACATATCTCACATTTTGACAAAATCTCATCTACTGTTGCCTGTAGATAAGGTGACCAAAATCCTTGTTTGATTTTTCTTATCACCTCACCCCTTGCACAATGATCAATATCATGTGCATCATTGATAAGTAGCGTTAGGAGAGTGGTGGTGGCTAATATGGCACCATCATGTGTTCTCCATATCCCATGTCTATCTACAGAGGCCCCCCTCTGTAGCCAGGTATTTTGTTCAGTTATTCCAGCCTGAGCCTGAATTTGAATTAGCTCAGCAGGAGATGTAATTGGTGCAATAGTAATCATGTCCATCAATGGTGCAATGAGAATTGGGACAACACATTTGGATGCTTTTTTGGCAGCTTCATCTGCTGCATTATTGCCCCTAATTACAAAATCATTGCCTTTTTTGTGCGCTTGACATTTGATTATTGCTAGTTTCCGAGGATACATTAATGCTGTCATTAATTTAACAATTTGTGCGTGATGTTGGATGGGAGTTCCATCGCTCTTTTTAAATCCTCTCTGTTTCCAAACTGCACCAAACAAATGGCATACGCCGTGCGCGTAAGCGGAATCAGTATAGATATTAACTGTTTTACCTCTTCCTAGTATACATGCTGCAGTCAAAGCCTGTAGTTCAGCTAGCTGGGCCGAGCAAGGTTGAGGACAATGTTCTAATATTTCCTCAGTGAAAACTTTCCCCTTTTGCTTGACTACCGCAAACCCTGCATGATTACCTGTATAATCTTTAAAGCAAGAACCATCTACAAAGTAACTTTCCAGATTATCTCCCTCTTGATCTATTAAAGGAATTCATTCTAAGTCAGGGCGTAATTTGGTAAATGTTAAAGCCTCGGCTACACAATCGTGTGCTTCTCCTTCAAAATCAAATGGAATCCTTTCTGCTGGATTCACAGTGCTGCATCTTTTAATGAGAACATCTGGATATGTGAGCAAGCTCATATAATCCATTGTCCTTGCATTAGTTAACACGAATTTTCCCTGCTCTATCAACTCCACTATTTTATGATGAGTGCTGATAATCACAGGGTACCCCATGGTTATCTTTGACGCTTTGTCATATGCATAATGCAACACTGCCAATCCTTGATAACACGGTGGGTATCCCTGGGCTACCGGATCTAATTTAGAGTTATAATAGGAAATAGGTTGTTTCTTCCTACCACTACATGTTTCTTGCATAAGAACAGCTGCTGCATAGTTGTTGCACCTGTTTGCTACGTATAACAAGAATGGTTTGGTGTAATCTGGGGTTGCTAGAGCTGGTGCTGTTTGCATCTCTGTCTTAAGTGTTTCGAAAGCCACCAAAGCATCAGTGTTCCAATCTAGTCTTGCTCTTAGATTAAGTTGTCCAGCTTCTTTCATCATTTCTCTCAGGGGAGCTGTTTTGACTACATACTCTTCTATCCAGTCTGAACTGAACCCTGTCATTCCCAAAAAGGTCATCATCTGAGCTACTGTTTGTGGTAAGGGTGCTTTACTAATACCTTCTAGCTGTCCTGGAGCTATTGCTTTAGTCCCATGAGCTATTGTTCTCCCTAAGTACTCAACTTGAGGTTGACAGTACTGTAGTTTTGTTTTAGAGACTTTGTGTCCCCCCTCAGCTAGTCGCGGCAGTACTTTTAGTGAGTATGAATGACATTGTTCCAAAGTTGAGGCACAGATCAACAGGTCATCCACATATTGAATCAGTGTGCCATCTAACATTAATTCCTCCAAATCAGCTCTCAATATCTGATTGAATAAATGAGGACTGTGCCTATAGCCTTGTGGGGTCCTAGTATAAGACAGAGTTTTGCCCCTATATCTAAACGCTAACAAATGTCTGCACTCCTCTGCCAGGGGTACACTAAAAAACGCTCCACATAGGTCAATAACCGTGAAGTATTTGGCATCCGGGGGAACATTTGTCAACAGCGTGTGAGGGTTTGGGACTTCAGCAGGACAATCCTGAACTATGTCATTGACAGCTCTTAAGTCATGGACCAGTCTCCATTTTTTACCATCGGCTTTAAGAACAGGTAACAAGGGTGTATTGCAACAACTGGGCATCTCTATCAATACACCTGCCCTGAGCAGTCCTTCTATTGTCAATCTCAATCTTCTTCAGTCTCAGGCTTCAGAGGATACTGGGTTTTCCATGGAAGTTTGGCATCGGGTTTTGTTTTTACACAAACAGGACTAGCAGATTTAACTAATCCAACGTCTGTATCGTGTTGCGACCATACCTTGGTTGGTATATTTTTCTCCATTTCTGCTCTAAGTTCACTAATTAATCCTAGCCCTTCACCTAACACTACCTGCTGGCCTGCACTAACCTCTATCTCCCTTGGATCACCAATCAACATAGTAGTGGTAACTATTTTGATAAATGATTTATCCTTTGAATGAAAGATTAGTGGATTGTCTGTTTTATCCCATTTCTTTTCCCTAACTTCCTTCATCATTGATCCTAGATCTTTAGATGTGTAACCCTGATTTACCAGTAATGTGATGTGAGGGACGGAGTCATAGACATTAAACCATTTCTGCACAAATTCAGCCCCGTCTCCGTCCATCACGTCCATTGCGGCTCCCTGCTTTCCAATGACTATACACTGAGACATTATCGGTGCTTTCCTTCCCTTTGCCCCCATAACCCAAAGTTGTTCTAATAATGGGTCCTGGTGTGGGTCAAATTGCAGTGTGCAATGATATTCAGATTTTGCTCTAACTGCTTTAGGTATTTGGGCCTGGATGAATTTACCCCACTTCCTTACAGTTCTATCGACATCTGATTCAATGCCTCCTAGCCAATATACATTAGCCGTTCCTTCTGTATTCATCACCGGTAGTTGTAATCCTGTTCTTTCAATTATTACTCCATCAAGAGAACATTTGATTTGTAAACCCATCATACATAGTGCGTCTCTTCCTAGTAGATTAATCGGTGTTTGATCTGACACTAAGATTGGAATTGTGACATATTTAGTTGTTAGACGAACTGGAGCGGTCATTGGAATTATCTGCGTATTTCCCGAGAATCCTATTGTTTTGGCATATTTACCTGACATGGGGAGATGAGAGGCATAATTTGGACTCACACATGTGTAAGTGGCTCCAGTATCTATCATCATGGGCAAGCCTCTATTTTCTATCTGAACCTGCAGTATAGGTTCCTGGTCAGCCTTTGTTGTTAATATTGGAAACTGACCCTCCCCTTTAGGATTCCCTGGGCATCCCTAGTTTCGTTGATTAGGCCCTGACCATGTGTTCACAGGGCCTGAAGGTTGGTTAGGGTCGCCCCGCCAGCCATTATTCGGACTCCAACCATTCAGATTTTGTTGGTAGTTTGGAGCATTATTCTTCGGTGACGGTCTGCTATTTCTATTTCCCCCAGCCCGATCCTGCCAAGGATGTGTAGGGCATTCTCGCCTGTTGTGTCCTGTTTGCCTACATCCCCAAAAGGTGCCAGGTGGCCCTCGGGGGTTCACGGATCCCTTGCCTTTATCAGATTGTACATTTTTCTGCTGTTTTTTTTCCACCATTCCAATTCGGGGGTTGTGTATACACATTTACTACTGGCGGTGCAGTTGACACTTGGGCCCGCCCAGGGCTGAACAGCTGTGGCTCTCCTAGGGAGACAGCAGCCATTGTTCCCATCTCTGGCTCAGGGGTCGCGACAGCAGCCTGGACTTTCTTCTTCCCTTTGTTGGTTAGTTCATCCAACTGCAGCTGGGTCAGTCTTCTCTGAATGTCTCTTCCTTGATCCATCTGCCTCTGTTCATCCTTTCTGTGTTTCTCTACTGCATGGACCACATAGTCACAGAATTCCCTGTAGGGTTTTGATGTAAGTCCTACCACATCCTCCAGCCTGCTTTTTACTGGCTGGGGCATGGCTTCTATTACTGAGTTTCGGAACATAGTTGTCATTAGTTCATTAACCTCAGGGTCTTGTTCTGTTTCCATCCTCCACCTTTTCAACTGTCCATGTAGGTAGGTGGCTGGGTTTTCTGTGGCCCCGATAGCTTCACCCCTTAGCGCTTTTTGATCCACTTTTGTTGGATATGCTGCTCTTAAGGCTCGCCAGATGGCTGGTCTATATCCGTTAAACATTAATCCATCATTTATCACTCCCCCATTTTCGCCATTGATGCCCCCGTCCTGCATGATCTCTCCCATAGTACGCATGCTCGTCACCCTGGCCAGTAGTGCCCTTATGTCGCCCACCGCCAGTAATTTCCCAACGGTATGTTCTTCAAAGGTTCTGATCCATTTACCCGCCCCTTCATGTAGATCTGGCAGACAGGCAACCAACCCCTCCAGGTCCTGTGTAGCCCATGGTGTGTAGTGTCCCTGAGTGCCTTTTATCAGAATCGGAAACTGTTTTTTATAGAAACCAGGTTCTTTTCCTGACCCTTTTCTACGAGCCCCAAGATATTTATCTGCAGACTCACATCTCATGTCCTCATGTGTATCCCAGGCTGAATTCTTGTCCCTTCGCTGTTGCCTTCCCTCACTTATTCCTAGTTCCAATTCCAGTCCTTCACATTCCTCTTGTAGCTTTGACCTTTGATCTTCTAATTCCTTTTCATTTCTATAGTATCTGCCGCTCTCCACTTCTTCCTCTCCTGAATCACTAAGACTCTGTTCTGCTTGGAATTCTGCTAATATTTCCAAACCTTTCCTAAAGTATTCTTCCTTTCTTTCTTTCGCTTTTATTTATTTTATTTCCTTCTCATTTTTTACTGTTTCCATTGTGGCCAGGGCTTTTCTCAAGCCTGCATAACAATTGAAACCTTCTTCTGTGCTTGGGTTTTTCACAATCCTTTTCTTTTTTCTGTCCGTTGAATGAGAGGGTGCACGTTGCCCCAGGCGTGACAGCCTCTTCTCCTTCTTCAGTCAGTTCTACTTCACCCCTTATTTCCACGTGTCCAGTTATCACTGGAAATTGCCCATTGGAAAAAGGTGGTGGGTTAGTCTCCCACTCTTTTTCCTTCGTTGTTTTGTCATCTTTCTTCAGCATTTCTCTTGCCGCTTTCATGTTTTTTAACAAAGCTGTTCCTTCTTCTTTGAAAATTTTTATTATTTCATTCTCTTTCTCGTTTATTTCTCCTTTTTTGCTTCTTGTCCTTTGGTTTGTAGTTCTTTATCAGTGTCTCCATTTCTTCACACACAGAGACATCCAATGTTCCCACCACTGGCCATTTGGTGGTTGGCTTTCTTGTGCGTTTCTCCCATTTTATGGAAGTTCTTATTATTTCTTCTTTGCTCAAGGGATGTCTTGCCCCTAAGATCTCTACTGGTGTTTTATTCATTTTATTCGTTTGTTCTATTTTTACAATTCTAATCTCTTTTTAAGATAATATAACTAACGTTTTTATTTTACCTTTATTTATTTATATTATCTATACTTCTTATCTCTACTCTAAATTCTAGTTGTTCGATCCTATGGTCAATTTATTAGTGAGGGAGCCTCTTTCTTTCTCTGTCCTTCTCTTGTCTACTATATTTCGCACCCCCCCTCCCCTTCGGGCTATTTTTAGACCGCAGCCTCTGTGTACGCAGTGACCAGCGTCCGTTCTCTCTTTCTCACTCTGCTTGCGCTGCTCATGAATCATTAATGTGTCCTGTATTTTACTCATTCATCACTCCTGATCTTAATTGACCTAGACTAATTTTAACGTTATATTATAATTTCAGTTTATTGGTGATTCTGCTTTCTCCTTTTTTTTCACACTGTTCTATCCGTTTTATACAATTCGGGTAATGCTTCTTTAATTATTTTTATTTATTTCTTGTTTCGACACCTTTCTATTATTTTTCCTTACTTTTGTTTCCTCTACCTAATAATAGTCAAACTATGATAGGGATCACTCTGTAACTGTATCAAACTGTGATAGAGGATTACTTTTGGCCAGTCAGAAGAAGTCAACTTTATACTCTGTCACAGGAGGGCTGCGCACTCCCTCTTCTGGACGTTCTGTCTAAACACACACAACCTGTTCTTATCTCTACGGTTCTATCCTCACACAGAATTATATTACAGCATCCTTCTCATTCATTCGTTTATTTTCATTCATTCATTCAATCCTTTTGTTTTTACCTAAAAACAACAGTCTTTTTCTGAGCTTAATACTCTTCCTCAACATAAGCTGGTATTATCCTATAGGATTTTTCACAAATACCCTTTGTTTTTACCTAAAAACGACCTATAATTTCTTTATCGACTTAATTCACTTCCTCAACATAAGTCTAGATTATAGGATTTTTCACAAATACCCTTCGTTTTTACCTAAAAACGACCTATAATTTCTTTATCGACTTAATTCACTTCCTCAACATAAGTCTAGATTATAGGATTTTTATGATATGACGAGACTACTGTCTAATCGGATCAGCCTGTCTTCATATCCTATTCATCCACCCCGTACTGATCTTTATTCTACGTTAGAGCAATATCGTGGCGTGACCTACTAATTCATAAACCCCCGTTCGCAGGATTTCTTTTTGCAGTTGAACGTCGCACAATCAGGCCAGCGTTCTTCCTGCGTTCTAAATACCCATCTGTTCAGACCTCTTATTCAGAGCGGTAGCCATGGGTTTTTATCTATCTAACTACTTATTTATTTATGTTTTAACCATATAAGCAGGCAGCTGTAGCCCTGTGCCCGATTTCAGCAATTTAGCCAAAGAGCGCAACACAATCGCACCAATCAGGCCAAACGAAAGTTTCCCCACATAAATGGCTCAACGAGGGGGGCAGTCCGAATCACGCACCCAACACGGGTCGCTCGCTCAGGTTGAATGAGCTGTGTTTACGCACATCTCAAAACAGATCCTGAAACGGTCGAGCCCGGCCAAACTGAATCAGACGGAACAACTCCCCCAATCCAACCAGACACATAGGTCCGCTCAAGCAGTCCGACCGCGCCCTCCGTCCAAACACCCGACACCAAAGTAGTTCACAGCCCCCGCTTAGTTACTCACCAGAAATGCATGCACATTCGTATCCGCTATACAATTCCCAAGCTTACACACACACATGCAAATTAATTGAATTTCAAAAAGTTATTTCGTTTCTATAGTTTTTAGGAAATTTGAGAGAGAGACCTACTTGATGTCCCTCCTTCTGAGGCAGGATCTCTGAAGCAATCTATGCAAACATTTCAACTATTTTGTAAGAACTATGCTTACCTTCTTATAGCTGGGTGGCCACCCTTGTTTGCCAGATTGTCCAAAAGAACCCGCCGTCAGTCAGGACGCCTCGGCCCCTGTCACTCCTGGCAAGCTCGCCAAGTCTGTCGTGGAAAATCGGTTCAAATATGACACGATCAAGAACTTTGTGAAAATCAATAGGCTTTTAATAAAAAGGTATCTCAAGCCGGAGTGGTCCGCGGAACACACACTTTTCAGAGTTTCCTGGCTCTGACTTTATACACATACATAAGCCCATCCTACATGCACATGAAGTTACATCCCAATTCATGCATCCTGCTTGTTCAGCCCAATAACGCCCATATCTGCTTTCCGTCAGATTATAATGATGACAAGACCCTTGCTTTGTCCCTTCACTCAGCTTAATGCATTCCTTTGTATGTGTGTTATCTGGGGTCAGCAGACTGTGTCTCCTCTGATTTTAGCGCGCTCAGCTATACTAAAAATGCTATACATTCCTCTATGCTATAGGCTTTGATCCTGTAATTAGCTCCATCTGTGCCTTTGTATGTGTGCCTTTATTTTGGATCAATAGACTGTGTGTCTCCTCTAGTTTTAGTGTGTCCAGCCATCCTGGCGCCCAACGTGGGGCCCTCTCTCCATGTGGTTGTCTAATATCTGCAGACTATGTGTCTCCATTTTTAGTGTTTCCAGCTGTCCTGGTGCCCATGTGTTGCCCTCTCCCATGGCCCCACTCTGGCTTCCTGTCCTATACAATAGACAATGCCTTTTACCAGAATGGCAAATACACTCTATAAATGTATCTCTCCCTTGTGTTATAGTATATCGTTTCACCCTATATGTACCTCATTCTCCCAAATTACCAGCAGCATTGGGAGGTAGTTATATAAAACTCAAAGAAAATGTGTCAAACAGGCAGACAATCATTTCAGACATTGTCAGGTTGAGAGCGAATAATTCTGGGGCCATTGTCCCTCTGGTTCCAGTAACTATCAGCCACAGGACATAGACATTTGTGGGGAAACTCAGGATGAGGTTGATTGCATGGAACACAACTACTAAGGTCTCTGGTTGAGATGTAAGGCCGGTGATGTTGACAACAGAGGAGAAATAAGAATCCCTCTTCAGAAGTGTTCATCGCCTATCAGAAAGCTGCTTCTGTGGGTACAGATGGTGGAGTGAACGGTTGAGTCCTGGAATGGATCTCAAATGTCACCCTTTTCCCTACATAGTGCACTACTTTTGACCAAAGTCCTGTGCACTATATAGGGAATAGGGTGCCATTTGGGACACATCCTGGTTTTGGGAAACGATCAGATCAGAAACACTCAAATGCAACAAGAGAAACGGATCATCATCACCTCCTTTACTCCAACTATATGATCAAAGACACGACAGACAAATACATGTATATAATGTCATACTGTGGTTAACATCTGAATATTCCAATATTCAGATTTAAGGCTGAAATTACATTATTGCATCTATCTATGAATTTTGAGGTTTGTTGATATTTTGGTCCGTTAATATTAGAATTTTCGAAAAGAAACATGAGAAAAAAGAAGAAACACTCACACTGCTCTTTAAAAAGCTTTACGTATCGGACTCAATAAACATAAAAATGTCAAAATCTTGATAAAAATATATATTTTCATTCGTTTATCATACCAGCGTAGTAAGATTTTCATGACTATGAACCACTTTAAAATGGACTTACATCCATAATTCCCAAGCTCACTACATCGAACTACACATAATTTAAATGGCCATTTCAAAGAATGTAACAACCTGGACTATACTGTATGTAGTAACTTAGTTTGAGGAGATGGCGATTGGGTCTAAAAACGTGTTTGGCGTGTCGTAGTCTAAATTTAGTCCACATGGTTTTTTCTACCATTTCCCGAAAGTCAAACTCTTCCCACACGCCCAAGTCACCTTTCTCAATTTCATAAGCATCTGCTTAAAAACAACATTGTGTGTGGTTATCCTTCTATATATTCCAGAGACGTGTCCATGGGGATTTATTGATATGTTGTAACGTTTTCATTCTATATAAACTTTTCTTTTGAAAAAATTGTCAAAAAGGCATTCATTAGCATTTTACAGACAATTTATTCAATCCACAATCTGCTCTGAGTAATTCCTGTCCTTGAGTATCTTAACGTATTGAAACCAAAATATTAAATCTGACAATCTAGTGTCCAGAAAAGTATTATATTTTGTCTACATTCAACTGGTAAAAGTTGCTTGTGACGTGATTCAGGGGAGATAAAATCCTTAACAATATGTTTTCCTATATTATGTTTTTATTCAATTGGGGCTTAAATTCAAATTGTAATGTAAAAAACAAACAAGTTTTGGGTAACCTGTATAGATGCAGCGTCCCTGTCCCCTGGGGTGTGTTGTGGTTGTCACAGACGCTGGACCTGATCCAAATCTTTGCTCTACCCGACCCTTCCCTGCCCCACCTGTGTGTTATGTCACACTGATTATTTAATCAAGGTTCGTCCAAAATGGCACCACATTCCCTATATAGTGCACATCTTTTGACCAGAACCCTTTATATGGTATAGGGTGCCATTTTTGACACAGACCAGATTACCAAAAAGAGGAGTGTCTGACCCCTGCCTGCAGTCGTTTATCATATTTCCCTTGACCTGACATGCAAACAGCTTATTTACTCTGACTGGACACAAACCCATCTAAGACTCCCTAATGTGCATGCAAAGACAGCTAAGAGTTTTTTAAAAATTATGCTCAACAAAAATGTAAAGACATGAGTAGCATTTATTGAATATGATGGATTTTTTTTAAATAACAAAAGATCCTCTAGTCCCATCTCACTATTAAATACAAACACAAAAATGCAATGTGAAGCACTAGCAAGAGGATTGATAAGAAATCTTGTCAGGTACAAGGGAATGAATCAAAGCTAGGGATGCAACATTTTGTAATTCCCTCCTGATTAATGGAATCATTTGACCAGGATTTCTGGAGAACCTTTTAGGTCAAATTACCTAAATATTGCAAACCTAAAAACATACATATTTTTGACACGCATCTTCAACTACCAACCTCTTTACAAGCTATCACATAACAGTTGTAAACAGGTTACAATTGACCCTCTATATCAGATGAAACTGGGAATATAAACTCTCCCTCAGAGACCTTTGATAAAGGGCAGTTTCCCAGCCCGGTGGAGGTAGAGGAGGGGCTGCACAAACCCACTGACAATACTGAAGAAGAGACACATATATGTGATATATACTAACTGCAGCAAATCATAGATTTCATTAAAAGGTAAAACCACCACCCATGGAAGGTAGTTTACCATCATAGACACCAAGATAATCAAAATTATCTTAAATGCCCTCGTCTTCATGTTATTTGTCCCCTCCCTCTCTCTCTCCCCCTCCCCCGGCCCAGGCTGTTTCAGAGCCCTGAGAACTGAGAGGCAGCAGAATAACATAAATGTAATTAAGACCAGAATATCAGCCAAATACAAACATACAACAATTTTGTGTTCATTTACAAACATAGAAATAAAACAGAACACAATCAAAACCAGGTAAACTAATCCAGAACACCCCACCTTGTATCTCAGGGGTCTGTACTTCAGGAAGACCACAGGGTGGACAACTGCCAGGTAGCGCTCAAAACATATACAGCACTGGAACAGGGGGCGGCCGTGGAACATAAAACCACTGAAGAATGTAATTAAAGCTAGGATAGGGGGAATAGGGAGGTGTATGTAGACAAAGACAAAGACAGCACACAGGCAGTAGAGGATCTCAGATACAGCCAAGTTGAGAGCGAAGAACTCTGAGGCCACCGTCCCTCCGGTTCCGGTCAGTATCAGACACAGGACATAGACATTGGTGGGTAGACTCAGGATGAGGTTGACTGCATAGCAGGCAGTGGTGACAGCGATATTAAGTTCCAGATAGGCAGAGAGGACAGGGGAATGGTTGGAAGAGTTCATTTTCTTTTATACAAACCGCAGTTTGAAAGTTACAATGATCACTGCAGCAGAGAGAGAGAGAGGGAGAAAGAGAGAGACAGACATACGTGACAAGAACATCACTATGTTAACTCTTCATATCTAAGGCACTTAATTCAGTTACACTGCTAATCTCAGAGATTAAATTGCATCAACCAACCTGAAGTCCGAGATTGGTGGGTCGTCTCTTCAAGTTCTTTTTACGACTGTGTCTCTCCTTGGAACTGAGCTAGGTACATCTATAGGCTAAATCAAATACCTGTCAACACACCTGTGTGGCATATCACATTGCCAACCTCTGTAGCTACACCCAAGGACCTCATGCCATGCAAATATCCTACTCAGTGTGACAGGAACCACACCTATAAATATGATAGATGAGGATGTGTTGCTGTTGCTATTGTAGGCCTACTTTTTACTGCATGCTAGCCAAAAATAATACATTTGCTTGACATGCTAGAAGAAACAGACATGTCTTATCATGTTGTACACAAGGCTTTCTGTAGATATCAAATTCTAAAGAGACCAACATGTGTATGCAAAGGTTAATGAAGTTTCCTCTGACATTTTCTGACAATCTCTGACAGCCTCCTCACATATTATAGTAGTTCTAGTGGCACTCTGCCCTGTGGGTGGTAAATCATTGGAAGTGATTAATTAGATTCAATATAATTTCATTTTTGAGGAATACAACATTTAACCACTCACCCACACACCCCAGTCACTCCTGTCTGTAAACTGATGCTGGCCATCACCTCACTTGATGGACCACACCTGTGTCATGACTAGCCTGTGAGGATCAGGTTACCATGGATCACAGCTCTACAGAAATATCTCTCAGTCTCGCAGAGGGGAGGGGTAGAGAGGGATTGATGGGGAGGGTTATGACACCCCAAGCCATTGTAAATCTTAAGGCAGCAGACGAATCCTTTGTCCTTTAGTGTTTGGGACTGGAATGTCTGTGTAGGTCTTATGGAGAACCTACCTCAGAACTGTAACATGCAGTAAATGGACTTTGGGACATTATATTTAATCAGCCAAAATAGTGGTAACACTGATAGATGGATTATGAAAATGAATGTCACTTTTGTTATCTTATTAAAAGTAAAATGCTGACATTATAATGAAAACAGTAACATGAAGAGTTTTCATAATATGTACACAATGTTTACACAATGTTTACATACTGTGCGTTGTGTAGACAATATCTAGATCAAAGAGAATGTTACTGTGGGCAAATTGTGCCTCAACAACACATCAGTTGCCACTTTCGCGATGCCCTCATCTGTTGTCTCTGACACCGTGTATAGCCCAATAAACTCCTTGTGAAGGACAAAGTCATGGTCATCATAACACAGGCAGACACTCTCAGACACTCTCCTGTTCAGCGCCAGAGACATCATGAGTACCATCAACAATTACTGGAAATTGTACAGTCTGAAGAGACCTAATCTCAGCTGCAATGCCTCGAATGACTGTATTGGGCATGATGTTAAAAATGTCATTCTGTGCTTTGGGGCCTGTGTACATTGTGGTACGCTCTGTTAACCACTTCAGTAAAAGCTGGTATATATTCCCACTGTCATCCGTTTGGCCTCTAACGGCTTGTCGCTGTCTTGCTACATGCTGCACCAAACTAACAATTTTCATCAAGCAATATCTTGCGTCCTGCTGCGGTTTACCCCACACGCTGGATAACTGGGCACTGATTGGATTTATCTGGTGTGCTGTTTACAGTTACAAAGTGGCAATGGGTTTTGCAGTTTTGATGTGCTGTGACTTGTACAATGGCTTTTCTCTAGTTCCTAAATCCTGCACGAATGACATTATTATGAAACATTTCCATTATGAACATCTTATCAACTAGTCTTAGAGATATTAGGCTACTAGGGTTCTTACTTTGCGTTTTGGTGTACTAAAAAATGCTCTGATGGTTGTCTTTTAAAAATGTTCAGCCATTTTTCTACCTGGCTGGCTGGATACACACACACACACACACACACACACACACACACACACACACACACACACACACACACACAGTGTGCAGGTCTGACGAAGAGGAGTAGTAGGAAGGATCGGAGGACCAATGCGCAGCGTGGCAAGTGTCCATATTGTTTAATAAGAATAATGAACACTGAACAAAACAATAAACGACAACGTGAAATAACAAAACCGAAACAGTTCCGTGTGGAACAAACACTGACATGGAAAATAATCACCCACAACTCAAAAGTGAAACCAGGCTACCTAAGTATGGTTCTCAATCAATGACAATGAATGACAGCTGCCTTTGATTGAGAACCATACCAGGCCAAACACAGAAATCCCAAATCATAGAAAAAGGAACATAGACAACCCACCCAACTCACACCCTGACCACACTAAAACAAAGACATGACAAAAGGACTAAGGTCGGAACGTGACAGTACCCCCCCCCCCCCCCCCCCCCCCCCCCCCCCCAAAGTTGCGGACTCTGGCCGCAAAATCTGAACCTATAGGGGAGGGTCTGGGTGGGTGTCTGTCCACGGTGGAGGCTCTGGCGCGGGACGTGGACCCCACTCCACCATAGTCTTTCTCCGCCTCTTTAACTGCCTCCGTGGCCTCTTTAGAGCGGCGACCCTCGCCGTCGACCTCGGACTGGGGACCCTAGCCACGGGTCCCGAATGGAAGGGAGATTCCGGCAGCACGGGACGGACAGGAGCTTCCGGCAGCACCGGACAGGCGGGAGCCTTCGGCAACTTCGGAGTGAAGGGCAATTCCGGCAGCTCCTGGCTGACGGACGGCTCCGGCAGCTCCTGGCTGACGGACGGCTCCGGCAGCTCCTGGCTGACGGACGGCTCTGGCAGCTCCTGGCTGACGGGCGGAAGATTCCCCTAATCTGGAGGGAATAACTAGAAAAACCTGAATTTTCAACCCTAGATTTGATTCATTCCCTCTTATCTGGGAAGATTCTTTTTTTTTACCCCCTTTAGTCTCCCCAATTTTGTGGTATTCCAATTGGTAGTAGTTACAGTCTTGGCTCATCGCTGCAACTCCCGTACGGACTCAGGAGAGGCGACTGTCGAGAGCCATGCGTCCTCCAAAACTCAACCCAACCTAGCCGCACTGCTTCTTGACGCAACGCACCTCCAACCCGGAAGCCAGCCGCACCAATGTGTCTCAGGAAAAACTATACCTGGTGACCTGGTCAGCGTGCACTGCACCCGGCCCGCCACAGGAGTCGCTAGTGCACAATGCCGGCCAACCCCTCCCTAACCCAGACGACGCTGGGCCAATTGTGCGTCGCATATTGGACCTTCCTGTCAATGGGGCCTGGGCTCAAACCCAGAATCTCTGGTGGCACAGCTAGCACTGCGATACTGCGCCACCTGTGAGGCCCTTTAGGAAGATTCTTGCTAGTGCTTCACATTGCATCTTTGTGTCAGTATTTAATAGTGTAAGGGGTGCGTACTGGTGGCAGAGATGTCAGACGCAGGAGAGCAAAAACTGATTTAATAACAGGTTAATAACAAAAAACCCACTGGAAACCAGAACAATCAAATAATGGGTACATAACCCGACGCACACCAGGACAGACCTGCACAAGCACTTACAATAAACAATCACCGACAAGGACATGAGGGGAAACAGAGGGTTAAATACACAACATGTAATTGATGGGATTGGAACCAGGTGTGATGGAAGAAAAGACAAAACCAAAGGAAAATGAAAAAAGGATCAGCGATGGCTAGAATGCCGAATGCCACCCAAACAAGGAGAGGGACCAACTTCGGCGGAAACCGTGACAAATAGTGAGATTGGATGATAAGACCCAAATGTTTTCAAGGGTTAAACAAATGTGTACAAAGAGTGTTTTTTTGCACGTTTTCTTTTCATTTTTGAATCCATCCTTTTCAATAAATGCTTCTGTTGAACCATTCATGTCTGTTACTTTTGATAGAGCAGAAACAATCCATCAATCATGCAGTTAGAAAAGATAAATACAACTATTAGATTTATTGACATTTGGATCTTTTAAATGGATTTGTGTCCAGTCAGAGTAAAACACACTATTTGCATGTCAGGTCAAGGGAAATAGTACATACTTCACACTAGTGCAGGCATGGTGGCAGACACTCTTCTTGTCTGTGCTCTGGTCTGTGTCCGAAACGGAACCCTATACCCTATCCTTTTACAGAAGTGGTGCAAATTTGGTGGGTTGAAAGAATATGCAAATGTGCATCCTATTTTTGCCAAACTTTCAGCACACATCTTCTCCCCATAGTGTTATTTTCTATTTTGCTCCTTTGCACCCCAGTATCTCTACTTGCACATTCATCTTCTGCACATCTATCACTCCAGTGTTTAATCGATAAATTGTCATTATTTCGCCACAATGGCCTATTTATTGCCTTACCACCCTTATCTTACCCCATTAACACAACTTTTTATATTGTGTTAATGACTGTATGTTTGTTTATTCCATCTGTAACTCTTTGTTGTTGTTTGTGTCACACTGCTTTGCTTTATCTTGGCCAGGTCACAGTTGTAACACTTTACACACTTTTTGTGTTTTGTAAATTTCAATATATTCACCTGAATTCCTTACCACCCAAATAAATGTATCACTACCAAAACATAGTGAAAAAGTTGCAACAAAGTGAGAACCATGCAGAGTAGTGATTATTTTGATTAAACTTCTATTACAGATTATATGTGGACATTTTTATCTGCCTACCAAATTAATAAAATAGTAAAAACATGATTTTCAAATCCTTTACATTGAAATGAGAGAAATATAATCTCTATTGTTCTCTGTCAAATGTTCAATGCTGACTGTATGAATCTGAAATGACTTATCTAGCTAATTATGTTGTTCAATTATGTTGTTCAATGTTTAAATTCTCACTTTACATATCTTTACGTTGGCAAAATAACAGGTGTTTTTGTGTCAAGTTTCCATCATAGAGATAATTGGAGGACACTAGATGCATATAATTGGCATAATCATCCCCAGCTTCCAATCGGCTCATTCATCCCCCCTCTTCTCCCCTGTAACTAATACCCAGGTCGCTGCTGTAAATGAGAAATGTGTTTTCAGACAACTTACCTGGTTAACTTAAAAATAAACAAATAAGGATGTTGAAAATCCACCACTAGTCAGATACCTGCTCCCCTGCCTCCCCCGGACATCCCATTTCTTTTCATTTTTGCCAAAATAGCCGATATACATTAATGGTTGTCTCAGTGCCTGTATTGTCCAGTGGTTACAGCAGATAACCCCAGCACACATATACCAGAGCTGGCGTGTGGTTGAATCCAGCCCACCGCTGCACTTTGAATTTTTGGAGGAACTAGTACTCTTTTAGTTACTCTGTGTGGGCTGTACTTGTACTCTTGCTCAAGTAATTTCTGCAGGAAGTAACTTACTTTTACTCTTTTACATTTTACCAAATCATTTCATTTACATAGATCTATATTATTATATCGCTGTCAGATTTTTTTTTTTTTACGTGAATCGATACTATTGGTTCCCCTTTACGTCTATATGAATGTTTAATAAGCTCTTGACCAACATAATGTTTCCTAAATAGTTTTTCAAAGATCAGAGATTGAGAAATGTAATCTAACCTGACCTCTGTGATTAGTGTCTTCTCTCTTCCCGGTCATTTTGCGATTGTGTCTCTCCTTAGAACTGAGCTAGGTATCTATAGGCTACATCAAATACCTGCAAACACACATGTGTGGCATATCACAAAGCCATCCTCTGTAGATACACCCAAGGACCTCATGCCATGAGATATCCTATCAGTGTGACAGGAACCACACCTACCAATGTGATTGATGTGCATGTATCGGTTCTGATACTGTAGACCTACTTGTTAAACACAGAGCTGGTTGGTGGTACTTCATGCTCAACAAAAATAATATAGTATGTCCTTGACATGCTCAAAGAAATATAAGTAATTTATCAAATACTATTCCAGGCTTACTAAAGAGACCAACATGTGTACGCAAAGGTTAATGTAGTGTCCTCTGACTGTAGCCTCCTCACATCAATTATATAAGTACTGGTGGCACTCATTGGATCTGATTAATTTGATTAAATACAAGTTAGTATTTGAGGAATACAACACAGAACCACTCATCCTCACCCACACACCTCAGTGCTCCAGTCTGTAAATTGATTCTGCCCATCCCCTCACTTGATGAACCACACCTGACATGCAAATGTGATCCATTGGTTAGGACAAGGCTTTACTATGACTGAAGAGAATATGCTGTGTTGTGTGGAAAGTGTTCGGGATGGATAGGGCCCTGAGTTATTCCTGACCTGTAAGGGGTGCGTAACTGGTGGCAGTGAAGTCAGACGCAGGAGAGCAGAACTAGCTTGGATGAATAAGTTGCCCAAAGTAAACGGCCTGCTCCTCAGTCTCAGTTGCTAATATATGTATATTATTATTAGTATTGGATAGAAAACACTCAAGTTTCTAAAACTG